>NC_057799.1:598850547-599133622 GCF_018294505.1 Triticum aestivum
GCCGGACCTCGTCGGACCCGAGGTAGCCGCCTCGGTTTTCGTGAGAAAACCATTTTGGTTTTTTTTCGAAACCCTAGATCCGTTTTTTATAAAGATCCGGTTCGGTTTAGTTATTTTGCAAACGCCCATTTTACATTCGTTTTAACGAACGGCTTTCACCGTTTAACCGCAGACAGCGAACGTTCGTTCGTTAGCCTGTTCGTCTTTTCTCGGATTTTCCGCGATTATTTTCGATCGCGATTTCTGATCCGATATTCGTTTTAGTTTATCTTTTCGCTCGTTTATCGGAATTAGGTGATTCAAGCGCCTAGATCTTCGTCTCGAAACCCTCTTTCTGTTTAACCAACTTGAACAAGATTTTGGTACTGTAAAATTTGACTTTAGTTAAGATTAGTAAACGGATCTTATTTCTTTCTTAGTTTGAGTTTCGTTGCTCCGTTTGATTTGATTCTTTTTGCAAACCGGAGTTCTTAAGTTGAACTTTCTGGTCAATTCTTCTTATTTGAGTTTTGCCCGTGCGTCTTTGCTTCATTTCTTATGTATGCTATTGTTTGTTTGCGATAGAATTCCCGGAGTGCGAAGCGTGCTACTACGAGTCCCTAGTGTTAGAAATATGCCCTAGAGGCAATAATAAATTGGTTATTGTTATATTTCCTTGTTCATGATAATCATTTATTATCCATGCTAAAATTTTATTGATAGGAAACTCAGATACATGTGTGGATACATAGACAACACCATGTCCCTAGTAAGCCTCTAGTTGACTAGCTCGTTGATCAATAGATGGTTACGGTTTCCTGGCCATGGACATTGGATGTCGTTGATAACGGGATCACATCATTAGGAGAATGATGTGATGGACAAGACCCAATCCTAAGCCTAGCACAAGATCGTGTAGTTCGTCTGCTAAAGCTTTTCTAATGTCAAGTATCATTTCCTTAGACCATGAGATTGTGCAACTCCCGGATACCGTAGGAATGCTTTGGGTGTACCAAACATCACAACATAACTGGGTGGCCATAAAGGTGCACTACAGGTATCTCCGAAAGTGTCTGTTGGGTTGGCACGAATCGAGACTGGGATTTGTCACTCCGTGTAAACGGAGAGGTATCTCTGGGCCCACTCGGTAGGACATCATCATAATGTGCACAATGTGACCAAGGAGTTGATCACGGGATGATGTGTTACGGAATGAGTAAAGAGACTTGCCGGTAACGAGATTGAACAAGGTATCGGGATACCGACGATCGAATCTCGGGCAAGTACTATACCGATAGACAAAGGGAATTGTATACGGGATTGATTTAATCCTCGACATCGTGGTTCATCTGATGAGATCATCGTGGAACATGTGGGAGCCAACATGGGTATCCAGATCGCGCTGTTGGTTATTGAACGGAGAGTCGTCTCGGTCATGTCTGCATGTCTCCCGAACCCGTAGGGTCTACACACTTAAGGTTCGGTGACGCTAGGGTTATAGAGATATTAGTATGCGGTAACCCGAAAGTTGTTCGGAGTCCCAGATGAGATCCCGGACGTCACGAGGAGTTCCGGAATGGTCTGGAGGTAAAGATTTATATATGGGAAGTCTTGTTTTGGTCGCCGGAAAAGTTTCGCGCATTATCGGTATTCTACCGGGAGTGCCGAAAGGGGTCCGGGGGTCCACCTGCCCCGGGGGGCCACATGGGCTGTAGGGGTGTGCGCCTTGGCCTATATGGGCCAAGGGCACCCGCCCCAAGAGGCCCATGCGCCAAGAGATAAGGGAAAGGGAGAGTCCTAAAGGGGGAAGGCACTTCCTAGGTGCCTTGGGGAGGATGGACTCCTCCCTTGCCGCACCCTTCCTTGGAGGAAGGGCCAAGGCTGCGCCCCCCCCCCTCTCCCTTGGCCCTATATATAGTGTGGGGAAGGGAGGGCAGCCGCACCCAAGCCCTGGCGCCTCCGTCTCCCTCCCGTGACACATCTCCCTCCTCCCGCAGCGCTTGGCGAAGCCCTGTCGGAATCCCGCTACTTCCACCACCACGCCGTCGTGCTGCTGGATCTCCATCAACCTCTCCTTCCCCCTTGCTGGATCAAGAAGGAGGAGACGTCGCTGCTCCGTACGTGTGTTGAACGCGGAGGTGCCGTCCGTTCGGCGCTAGGATCATCGGTGATTTGGATCACGACGAGTACGACTCCATCAACCCCGTTCTCTTGAACGCTTCCGCTCGTGATCTACAAGGGTATGTAGATGCACTCCTCCCCTCTCGTTGCTAGCATCTCCTAGATTGATCTTGGTGACATGTAGGAAAATTTTGAATTATTGCTACGTTCCCCAACAGTGGCATCATGAGCCAGGTCTATGCGTAGATTCTATGCACGAGTAGAACACAAAGTAGTTGTGGGCGATGATTTGTTCAATTTGCTTACCGTTACTATTCTTATCTTGATTCGGCGGCATTGTGGGATGAAGCGGCCCAGACCGACCTTACACGTACTCTTACGTGAGACAGGTTCCACCGACTGACATGCACTTGATGCATAAGGTGGCTAGCGGGTGTCTGTCTCTCCCACTTTAGTCGGATCGGATTCGATGAAGAGGGTCCTTATGAAGGGTAAATGGCAATTGGCATATCACCGTTGTGGCTTTTGTGTAGGTAAGAAACGTTCTTGCTAGAAACCCATAGCAGCCACGTAAAACATGCAACAATAATTAGAGGACGTCTAACTTGTTTTTGCAGGGTATGCTATGTGATGTGATATGGCAAAAAGGATGTGATGAATGATATATGTGATGTATGAGATTGATCATGTTCTTGTAATAGGAATCACGACTTGCATGTCGATGAGTATGTCAACCGGCAGGAGCCATAGGAGTTGTCTTAATTTATTGTATGACCTGCGTGTCAATGAAAACGCCATGTAATTACTTTACTTTATTGCTAACCGTTAGCCATAGTAGTAGAAGTAATAGTTGGCGAGACAACTTCATGAAGACACGATGATGGAGATCATGGTGTCATGCCGGTGACGAAGGTGATCATGCCGCGCCTCGAAGATGGAGATCAAAGGCGCAAGATGATATTGGCCATATCACGTCACTTTATGATTTGCATGTGATGTTTGTCATGTTTACATCTTATTTGCTTAGAACGACGGTAGCATAAATAAGATGATCCCTCACTAAAATTTCAAGAGACGTGTTCCCCTAACTGTGCACCGTTGCGAAGGTTCGTTGTTTCGAAGCACCACATGATGATCGGGTGTGATAGATTCTAACGTTCGAATACAACGGGTGTTGACGAGCCTAGCGTGTACAGACATGGCCTCAGAACACATGCGAAACACTTAGGTTGACTTGACGAGCCTAGCATGTACAGACATGGCCTCGGAACACAAGATCGAAAGGTCGAACATGAGTCATATAGTAGATGCGATCAACATGGAGATGTTCACCGATGATGACTAGTCCGTCTCACGTGATGATCGGACACGGCCTAGTTTGACTCGGATCATGTATCACTTAGATGACTAGATGGGATGTCTATCTGAGTGGGAGTTCATTAAATAATTGGATGAACTTAATTATCATGAACATAGTCAAAAGGTCTTTGCAAATTATGTCATAGCTTACGCTTTAGTTCTACTAAGATATGTTCCTAGAGAAAATTTAGTTGAAAGTTGATAGTAGCAATTATGCGGACTGGGTCCGTAAACTGAGGATTGTCCTCATTGCTGCACAGAAGGCTTATGTCCTTAATGCACCGCTCGGTGTGCTGAACCTCAGCGTCGTCTGTAGATGTTGCGAAACATCTGACATACACGTTTTGATGACTACGTGATAGTTCAGTGCGTAATGCTAACGGTTTAGAATTGTGGCACCAAAGACGTTTTTGAAACGTCGCAGAACATATGAGATGTTCTGAAGACTGAAATTGGGATTTCGGACTAGTGCCCACGTCAAGAGGTATGAGACCTCTGACAAGTTTCTTAAGCCTGCAAACTAAGGGAGGAAAGCTCAATCGTTGAGCATGTGCTCAGATTGTCTGAGTACCACAATCGCTTGAATTGAGTGGGAGTTAATCTTCCAGATGAGATAGTGATGGTTCTCCATAGTCACTGCCACCAAACTATTAGAGCTTCGTGATGAACTATAACATATCAGGGATAGACATGATGATCCTTGAGCAACTCACGATGTTTGACACCGCGAAAGTCGAAATCAAGAAGGAGCATCAATTGTTGATGGTTAGTAAAACCACTAGTTTCAAGAAGGGCAAGGGCAAAAAGGGATACTTCATGAAACGGCAAATCATTTGCTGCTCTAGTGAAGAATCCCAAGGTTGAGCCCAAACCCGAGACTAAGTGCTTCTGTAATGAGGGGAACGGTCACTGAAGCAGAACTACCCTAGATACTTGGTAGATGAGAAGGCAGGCAAGGTCGACAGAAGTATATTGGATATACATTATATGAATGTGTACTTTACTAGTACTCCTAGTAGCACCAGGGTATTAGACACCAGTTCGGTTGCTAAGTGTTAGTAACTCGAAATAAAAGCTGCGGAATAAACGGAGACTAGCTAAAGGTGAGATGACGATATGTGTTGGAAGTGTTTCCAAGGTTGATGTGATCAAGCATCGCATGCTCCCTCTACCATCGAGATTGGTGTCAAACCTAAATAATTGTTACTTGGTGTTTGCGTTGAGATAAACATGATTGGATTATGTTTATCGCAATACGGTTATTCATTTAAGGAGAATAATGGTTACTCTGTTTATTTGAATAATACCTTCAATGGTCTTGCACCTAAAATGAATCTCGATTGTAGTGATACACATGTTCGTGCCAAAAAGATATAAAGTAGTAATGATAGTACCACATACTTGTGGCACTGCCATTTGAGTCATATTGGTATAGAACGCATGAAGAAGCTCCATGTTGATGGATCTTTGGACTCACTCATTTTTGAAAAGATTGAGACATGCGAACCATGTCTATTGGTAGATATGCATGAAGAAACTACATACAGATGGATCGTTTGGACTCACTTGATTTTGAATCACTTGAGACATGCAAATCATAACACATGGGCAAGATGACTGAAAGGCCTCGTTTTCAGTAAGATGGAACAAGAAAGCAACTTGTTGGAAGTAATACATTTTGATGTGTGCAGTCCAATGAGTGCTGAGGCACGCAGTGGATATCGTTATGTTCTTACTTCACAGACGATTTGAGTAGATGCTGAGTGTATTTACTTAATGAAACACAAGTCTGAATTATTGAAAGGTTCAAGTGATTTCAGAGTGAAGTTGAAGATCGTCGTGACAAGAGGATAAAATGTCTATGATATGATCATAGAGATGAATATCTGAGTTACGAGTTTGGCACACAATTAAGACATTGTGGAAAGTGTTTCACAATTGATACCGCCTGGAACACCATAGTGTGATGGTGTGTCCGAACATCATAACTGCACCCTATTGGATATGGTGCATACCATGATGTCTCTTATCGAATTACCACTATAGTTTATGGGTTAGGCATTAGAGACAACCGCATTCACTTTAAATAGGGCA
Source organism: Triticum aestivum (assembly GCF_018294505.1). Lineage (NCBI taxonomy): Eukaryota > Viridiplantae > Streptophyta > Magnoliopsida > Poales > Poaceae > Triticum > Triticum aestivum. The sequence continues at coordinate 598,856,101 of NC_057799.1, forward strand.
CCATGCAATTCCATTGAGACGACACCGTATGAACTATGGTTTAGAGAAACCTAAGCTGTCGTTTCTTAAAAGTTTGGGGTTGCGGCGCTTATGTGAAAATGTTTCAGGCTGATAAGCTCGAACCCAAAGCGGATAAATGCATCTTCATAGAATACCCAAAACAGTTGGGTATACCTCCTATTTCAGATCTGGAAGCAGAAGTGATTGTTTCTAGAAACGGGTCCTTTCTCGAGGAAAAGTTTCTCTCGAAAGAATTGAGTGGGAGGATGGTGGAGACTTGATGAGGTTATTGAACCATGACTTCAACTAGTGTGTAACAGGGCACAGGAAGTTGTTCCTGTGGCACCTACACCAATTGAAGTGGAAGCTTATGATAGTAATCATGAAACTTCGGATCAAGTCACTACCAAACCTCGTAGGTCGACAAGGATGCATACTACTTCAGAGTGGTACGTAATCCTATCTTGGAAGTCATGTTGCTAGACAACAATGAACCTACGAGCTATGGAGAAGCGATGGTGGGCCAGGATTCTGACGAATGGCTCGAGGCCATAAAATCCGAGAGAGGATCCATGTATAAAACAAAGTATAGACTTTGGAAGAACTACTTGATGGTCGTAAGCCTGTTGGGTGCAGATGGATTTTAAAAGGAAGACAGACAATAATAGTAAGTATCACCATTAAGAAAGCTCGACTTGTCGTTAAGATGTTTTCCGGCAAGTTCAAGGAGTTGACTGCGATGAGACTTTCTCACTCGTAGCGATGCTAAGAGTCTGTTGGAATTGTATTAGCAGTTACTACATTATTTATGAAATCTTGCAGATAGGATGTCAAAACATTGTTTCCTCGACAATTTTCTTGAGGAAAGGTTGTATGTGATACAACTAGAAGGTTTTGTCAATCCTGAAAGATGCTAACAAATATGAAAAGCTCTAGCAATCCTTCTAAGGATTGGAGTAAGCATCTCGGAGTTGGAATGTACGCTTTGATGAGATGATCAAAGATTTTGGGTTTTACAAAGTTTATGAGAAACTTGTATTTCCAAAGAAGTGAGTGGGAGCACTATAGAATTTCTGATGAGTATATGTTGTTGACATATTGTTGATCAGAAATGATGTAGAATTTCTGGAAAGCATACAGGGTTATTTGAAAAGTGTTTTTCAATGGAAAACCTGGGTTAAGCTACTTGAACATTGAGCATAAAGATCTATAAGGATAGATCAAAAACGCTTAATAGTACTTTCAAATGAATACATACCATGACAAGATTTTGAAGGAGTTCAAAATAGATCAGCAAAGAAGGAGTTCTTGGCTGTGTTACAAGGTGTGAGTATTGAGTAAGACTCAAGACCTGACCACAACAGAAGAGAGAGAAAGGACGAAGGTCGTCCCCTATGCTTTAGACGTAGGCCCTACAGTATGCTATGCTGTGTACCGCACATGAAGTGTGCCTTGCCATGAGTTAGTCAAGGGGTACAATAGTGATCCGGGAATGGATCACATGACAGCGGTCGAACTTATCCTTAGTATCTAGTGGACTAAGGAATTTTCTCGATTATGGAGGTGGAAGAGGAGTTCGTCGTAAAGGGTTACGTCGATGCTAACTTTGACACTAATCCGGATGACTCTGAGTAGCAAACCGGATTCGTATAGTAGAGCAGTTATTTGGAATAGCTCCAAGTAGCGCCTGGTAGCTGCATCTACAAGATGACATATATATTCGTAGAGCACACACGGATCTGAAAGGTTCAGACCCGTTGACTAATAACCTCTCTCACAAGCGAGATATGAACAAACCCCATGGGTGTTGGATTCATTACAATCACATGGTGATGTGAACTAGATTATTGACTCTAGTAAACTCTTGGGTATTAATCACATGGCGATGTGAACTAGATTATTGACTCTAGTGCAAGTGGGAGACTGTTAGAAATATGCCCTAGAGGCAATAATAAATTGGTTATTGTTATATTTCCTTGTTCATGATAATCGTTTATTATCCATGCTAAAATTGTATTGATAGGAAACTCAGATACATGTGTGGATACATAGACAACACCATGTCCCTAGTAAGCCTCTAGTTGACTAGCTCGTTGATCAATAGATGGTTACGGTTTCCTGGCCATGGACATTGTATGTCGTTGATAACGGGATCACATCATTAGGAGAATGATGTGATGGACAAGACCCAATCCTAAGCCTAGCACAAGATCGTGTAGTTCGTCTGCTAAAGCTTTTCTAATGTCAAGTATCATTTCCTTAGACCATGAGATTGTGCAACTCCCGGATACCGTAGGAATGCTTTGGATGTACCAAACGTCACAACGTAACTGGGTGGCCATAAAGGTGCACTACAGGTATCTCCGAAAGTGTCTGTTGGGTTGGCACGAATCGAGACTGGGATTTGTCACTCCGTGTAAACGGAGAGGTATCTCTGGGCCCACTCGGTAGGACATCATCATAATGTGCACAATGTGACCAAGGAGTTGATCACGGGATGATGTGTTACGGAACGAGTAAAGAGACTTGCCGGTAACGAGATTGAACAAGGTATCGGGATACTGACGATCGAATCTCCGGCAAGTACTATACCGATAGACAAAGGGAATTGTATACGGGATTGATTGAATCCTCGACATCGTGGTTCATCCGATGAGATCATCGTGGAACACGTGGGAGCCAACATGGGTATCCAGATCGCGCTGTTGGTTATTGACCGGAGAGTCGTCTCGGTCATGTGTGCATGTCTCCCGAACCCGTAGGGTCTACACACTTAAGGTTCGGTGACGCTAGGGTTATAGACATATTAGTATGCGGTAACCCGAAAGTTGTTCGGAGTCCCGGATGAGATCCCGGACGTCATGAGGAGTTCCGGAATGGTCCGGAGGTAAATATTTATATATGGGAAGTCTTGTTTTGGTCGCCGGAAAAGTTTCGCGCATTATCGGTATTGTACCGGGAGTGCCGAAAGGGGTCCGGGGGTCCACCTGCCCCGGGGGGCCACATGGGCTGTAGGGGTGTGCGCCTTGGCCTATATGGGCCAAGGGCGCCAGCCCCAAGAGGCCCATGCGCCAAGAGATAAGGGAAAGGGAGAGTCCTAAAGGGGGAAGGCACCTCCTAGGTGCCTTGGGGAGGATGGACTCCTCCCTGGCCGCACCCTTCCTTGGAGGAAGGGCCAAGGCTGCGCCCCCCCTCTCCCTTGGCCCTATATATAGTGGGGGAAGGGAGGGCAGCCGCACCCAAGCCCTGGCGCCTCCCTCTCCCTCCCGTGACACATCTCCCTCCTCCCGCAGCGCTTGGCGAAGCCCTGTCGGAATCCCGCTACTTCTACCACCACGCCGTCGTGCTATTGGATCTCCATCAACCTCTCCTTCCCCCTCGCTGGATCAAGAAGGAGGAGACGTCGCTGCTCCGTACGTGTGTTGAACGCGGAGGTGCTGTCCGTTCGGCGCTAGGATCATCGGTGATTTGGATCACGACGAGTACGACTCCATCAACCCCGTTCTCTTGAACGCTTCCGCTCGCGATCTACAAGGGTATGTAGATGCACTCCTCCCCTCTTGTTGCTAGCATCTCCTAGATTGATCTTGGTGACACGTAGGAAAATTTTGAATTATTGCTACGTTCCCCAACACCTAGGTTTTGCGGATCGTCAGCAAGGCAAGTAACACATTGATCATCCTTCGTTCATACCCAGTTTTTATGCATTAGTTCCAATCCTCAAACATTGCATGATTAGGATGTGATTAACATGTGGGTTGGGAAGTAGTTGATGAGGTAGAACCTATTGCCCTGTTATATTCAAACCTTGGGAGTTACTTCTCCGTATTGCTTATATTGCTATGCTATGCTCGTAGACGTGGATTGGTTTTGAGTGTATCCATGACAGATGTGAGATTGATTAATTAATGGTTCAACTTAAGGTGGCAACATTAATACACATCTGGGTGGATTGCTTGTCGGGCACCTGGAGAATCCAGTGTTGTCCTAGGATATCCCGGAGTACCCGTGAGATCATCCTAAGGTCCGCCACCCAGGCTCAAAGGGAACTAAGATAATTTCATGATAGAAACTTCCGTGTGCAGCCACAAGGTATTATGGGCTCTAGCATAGTTGAGTAAGTTGCGTGAGCTCTTGAAGAGGTGGATCAGCAGGTAGAGGGATGTAGGTTTGGTATGGTCTGCCCGGAGTAAAGAGTTAATGTTTCTGAAAGGCTATGTCTCGGTCATCCGTTTCTCAAACACCTTGTAGTGCAAGAAATTCAACGGAGGAGATCGAGTCTTGTGGGGAAAGTGCGCAAACCTCTGCAAAGTGTACAATCTAATCATGGTTAACCGTGTCCCCGGTTATGGACAATCTTGAGTATCTAGTACTTGGAGTATCATAAGTATCACATCACTCTAAGTTAATATTGTTGGGTTGATAATTACTTTATTTGGGATTGAGTTGGAGGAACCTTCTCAATGATGTTTCAACTACCATGATAGTTAAAATAAAAACTTATTCCTTTGTTGTAGGAAAAAATTGGCTTTTCGCAAAAACCATAACCATAGAGCTTTCCACCAGCCAAATATGCATGTAGTGATAGCATTATTCTGTTCTTGCTCTACTGTGTTATATTGCCAGCATATTCCATGTGCTGACCCATTTTCGGGCCGCAGCGTATTATGTTGCAGACTTTTCAGACGAGGAGCAAGGTTCGTTAGGTCATTGCCGTGCAGCTCAGCTATGCCGTTGGAGTTGATGGACTCACTTTATCTTCCAAGCCTTCCGCTGTTATCGTATTAGATGGCCTTAAGCCATATTTATTGTAATAAGTTCTGTTTTGAGACATTCGATGTAATAAGTGTGTGATTGCTACTCTGTTATAAATCCTTCGAGTACTGTGTGTGTCAGCATTACCGATCCAGGGATGACACTGAAGCACAAAGACTTGACCGTTTGAGGTCGGGTCGCTACAGAGGTGGCGCGAAAGACGACGGGAACGTCGGGGCAGCTCCTTGGAGGTGGAGGACGGGGTGGCTGAACCGGCGGGATGACGAGATCGACGACGGATCCTCATCTGGTATGGTGGATGAGGGACGTCGAGGTGTTGTTGTGGACGACGTCGTCGAGGAAGAGGCTCCGGCTAGGTGGCGGACGGAGGAGGGTGTGGGGCTTCGCGGGTTTTCGCGGCCTCGGTGTACGAATGGGTGGGCGGAGGGGATGGGAGTGGGGAACCATGGCTTAGAGATGCGCTTGTCCGAAATGTGGGGTAAGTTATGAAAGTACCCCCATCAATTTGACCTAGGCGGTTCTTTCGGTTCAGGGGTATCACGGGCATTCCGCGTGTCGGGATTTCACAGGAGGTGGGAGTTTTCGCGCGCGTTGTAATATTGGAATAGCAAGGTGCGGGTTGAGATGGAGGGAGTTGTCGGAGCACAACGAGACAAAGATATATCTTAAATATTTCGGGGTAACAAGGTGCGGGTTGAAGAGGTGGGAGTTTTGCAGCACGATAGACAGAGACGCTAGCTTGAAATTTCGGCATAACAAGGCGCGGCTTGAAATTTCGGGAGAACAAGCTTAATGTGTACCAAAAAACGACAATTCGCACCTTATCACTAGAGAGAGCTATGTCCCGTTTTACTATATTACTAGAAATGCATTCAAATACAACAAAAAAACTTAAAAAATCAGGACAACAAACATAACGTGTACAGTACCAAAACAATTTGCACTTCCCTCAACAATAAATAAACAATGTGTGTTGTCTAGCATATGGACTAAATTTGAGTACATTTTCCCTGTTTGAATGGGATTGTACTCGGGTTAGTTATACAACCATCTAAATATTATCTTCACAGCACATGACATGAATATAGGAGAAGTAAATTCCTATATAAATACGAACTACATGTACATATGATCTCAAATTCAAATATATGTATCCATTTTATGTTGAATTCAAATCATAGTACATGTATGCTCTAGCTAGATGTTCAGAATCTAAACCATGTATGATATACTACGTACAATGTGTTTAACAAGCACAACACACATACAAACACCATTTAGACTAGTAAGGTACACGTGCAATTCACGCATGAGATTTGGCAACCAAATTATGAATAAATACCACATTATAGCATGTAAGCTTTGAGTCATATATGCATGATGTAGATGTTCGTTCAATTCTTATAGTTCATTTCATTCAAAATCATCTAGTTTTTATAAGAAAGCTAATCTATTTTAAGATTCATGGAATTGTGCGTTGTAAGTCATAAAGTAAAAACAAACAATGGAAAATCATGTAGAAAAACATTTGGGCAATTCTGATACGGAAGATTCTAGAACAAAGAAGAAGTGCTTGTGTTTTGAGGTTTGTGCATTATGCTTAAGTTCAACCATGGAGTCTTCTAGATTGCACATGTGGCAAAATCTGGTGGAATCTAGATGATATCCAACGGCCAGTTGTGCTCAAATTTGCCATCTCTGCACCATCGGATTGGCCTCATCCAACGACCATCTTTCAAAGCTAAAGTTATCCGCACACTATATAAAAAATATAATATATAATATATATATAGGGGCATAGATATAGACATGTGATGCGAAAGCCACCCATCATCTCCAATTAGAATATTGTGTCCATGCATAGATGCAATGTGGCCAAACGATGTCTACCATCGATATCTCAAATACAAATCAGTCTGACCTTGTTCAATGTAACATGCTCGTTTCCAAACCACACCACGCATATCTCAGTTATATTCATGCATGCATGGGTTTCAAACATCATGATCTCTTATTCAAATATTTGAATTCTACTTTACATTGATTATGACGTCACCTAGTCTTTTACACCCACACAGTCATCTTCTCTTTATAATTGTACCACTAACTTTCTCTCGTGCATGCATTCACACACATTACCAGTCGGCATTATCCATCGCACACATGCAATCTTTTTCTTCAGGTCGGTCTCCCATGCATGCACACACACACACACACCTCCCCCTCTCCATCATTTCGGGCATTCTTTATCTCTCACATGCATGTGCAACGATCGATGTTCCTCTATGTGTGTGTATATATAGCTAGGTCTTTCACAGTTTTCCACACAAACCGATCAATCTTTATATCTAGTGAGGTATCACCCTGTTTCCCACTGCCACATCGATCAATCTATACCTCCCTATATAGGATTACATAGATAATACACCCACATCCCATAGTTATACTGCCGTCTAAACCTGAGCTCTCTCAGCGATTTGAGATTTTTGGCCGTTGGATCTCTCTCTTGATGCGATTTGGGCCGTCGGATCTACCTCTAGGATGAGCTGGGCCATTGGATAAAATTCGGGGTTGGAGCAATGGATAGTAGTTTTCTTTTCTCACCTCGATATATTAGGCAGATGTCGCTGACTGTGGGATCCGGCGTTCATGGGCCATGCTTGTCAGTGACTTGGGTGCGTAGATGCCCGGTGCGAATGGCTCACAGTCAAAAAATCATGCTACCGCCTGTAAATCTCAGATCCCGCTGAGGGCATTAGAAGGATTTCGCTTTATTGTCCTTGCGTGGCGTGTTGTGGGTGGACACTTCAGTGTAGAGAAGAGGAGGGCACCAGATTGGGTGATAAGGCAAATTTGACAAATTTGACCTATAGACGAAATCAAATCACAGAATGAACTGTCCGTGAAACTATTTCACGCGGCTGACCCGTGGCGCCTAGCTCTCAGGCGCTGCACTAGTGCAATGCCTGGGAGCTGGCGCTGCACTAGTGCAACGCCTGGGAGCTAGGCGCTACACTGTATAGTGTGGCGCCCAGCTCTCAGGCGCTGCACACTGACTTAGTAATTTTCTGATCACACGGGTGTGACGCTGGCCGTGTAGCGCCTATCTGTGAGGCGTTGCACAGTGTAGTGTGGCGCCTTCGTGTCGGGCGTCACACAAAAAGGTCAGCCGCGTGAAATAGTTTCACGGATAGTTCATTCTGTGATTTGATTTCGTCTATAGGTCAAATTTGCCGGGTGATAACCCAAGCCACCGTCCCCATCCTAGCGCGCCCCCTCCTTCGCAGCCGCCGCCACGCTCCCGTCCGGTTCTCCTCTCCCGTCGTTGTCGAGCTCGCCTCCGCCGCTGCTCTCCCTGTCCCTCTCGCACCACCAACCCCGAATCCTCCCCTGTACACGGCGAGCTCGAAGAGCAAGGCTGACATTTGAAGGGCCATGCCGAGCACGCCCCGGAGCACGGCTGCCTCTGCTTCTGCTTCTCGTCCGATGGGCACCTCTGCGCGTGCGACGACCTAGGTACCGCCGCTCTCATCACCGACGCTGGGCCAAAGGAAACGGCCTCGCATCACCATCACCGGGATGAGCGACAAGGCTAAAGGTGACGGAGGCGACGGCCATGCGTCGCCATCACCAGGAGGAGCGACTGCCGCCGAGACGGCCGTCCGTGTCGCTGGTTTCATCGGCCTTCAGGTGCTCTTCCTCCCGTCTCAGCTAGGGTTCTTGTCCTTCCTCTTACTTCTTTTTCTCCCTCACATATCTCTCTCCATCGTTGCCGTCGCCATCCACACGAGGAGCACACGGACAGCTAATCCGTCCAGGTCTGAGGCGGTGTGGTCTCGCGTCGTCCCTCTCCCTTTCAAGAACGTTGTGCCCTCCTCTCTGCACATTGTTGGTGGTTCAGATACAGACTATTGATGCTCCTTGGGGGTGCCCTGGCCGTGACGGAGGAGGAGGCACAGTGCTGTGCGGGAGACGAGGAGGAGGCCATCACGGTGGTGGGGCTGGACTTTGCGGCATGTGACGAGGTGGTCATCGACACCGCGGTGGAGGTGGTGTGGCGCTGCTTTGGCCACGGCGGGCTCAACACCCTGGTTAACTGATGCGCTGCTTTGGCCATGGCAGGCTCAACACCCTGGTTAACTGCTGCTCGTATGAAGGTATGCATACACTACTCATAGATACTGTGATACACATGCCCAATTTTCTGTCTGACATAAGCATACACATGGGCAAGCCCAGTTAATCACCAACCTACTCCACTAATTTCAGTCAGCTTACCATCCACTGATTCCAACCATGAAATGTTTGATTGGCCTTATGAGCAGGGGAAGTGCAAGACTGCCTCAGCATAACTGAAGATGAGTACTCACACCTTGGCTGCTAATAAAGGCGATGGTGAAGTTGTTCTGGGATGCGCAGTCCGGCGGTTCCATGGTATGCTTGACCCAGATCATCGGCGCTGAGAGAGGATTCTACCCAAGGGTTGTGGCATACTACACGAGTTTAGGCATTCTTCGTAAGCTCATCAGAGTAAGCGTACCTTCCTGTTACAAAGAGGCCTGAATGCCTACATAATCATTGATGTTCTCTGTCGCTGTCATTGTTTGCTGTTGTTAAAGAAAATCATTGCTGTGAGCGCATTAGCTCCATTTAGTGAGCACATTTGCTGGGAGTAGAAATCAGAGTTAACTGACGAATCTTCAGTAAGTGGCTGTTGTCAAAGATTTCAGCATTTATAAATGTGCATATAAATGTTCAGTACATGGCTGATTTCAAAGATTTTATACTCCATTTGGTGAGCACATTTGTTAACATTAAATTAGTGTTAACTGAATTACTGTCAAAGAAATTATTTGTTGTTGTCATATTAGTGTTAGCAGTATTGAGAGGATCACTGAATTTGGCAGTAATCAATTTGGCAGTACAAATTGTCAGGCTCACTGGAGTATAGAGTGATGGGTTGATTTACAAATACTGAAGATAACATAGAGATTTGGAGTTTAGATAGAATAAGCTTGACAACAACTACTGCATATTTAGGGTCCAAAATATGAATAACTTAGAGTTTGGCAGATAATAACAGAAGTTTTAATTTGATTGTCTTCAACTGATCCATTTAACAGAAGTTTAACTTTTCTAAACCTTTTCCTTTTAAATGTTCGCTTTCATTTTCAGCGGACTGACCAGATTCATGGTACAGTTGAACTGAAAGGAGAAGGGCATTTTCATCAAAGGAACATTTATTAGTATGTACATTTTACTTCCTACTTTCTACTCGCTCTAACAAAGCTAAGCTACTGATGAAAATTTTGAGGCCTTCTAACTTGGAACATCAGGACATGTTAAATCGTAATTTACCACTTATATGGAAAAAGTGGTAGGTATACTGTAATTGTGAGGCAAATGTTAAATTTAGAAGAAAAGTGGCCTTCTATGATTGCTGATGTAATTGTGAGGCAAATGTTAAATTTAGCAGAAAATTCGCCTAAAGGACATGTTAAATTTTGAGGCCTTCTATGATTAATGTTTTCTTCTCAGCTGCTGTCCTTTGTTGTGAGTGTACTGTACTCATCCTTCACCCTGCTGTATGCCAGGCCCCTAGCTAGCACTCCTAAAGGCAAATCAACTAATGCTTCCCCAAACTCTGTGAACAAAAGGTGGAGCTGCTGCTATGTTGTCCATATGGTTCCAGTTAATATGTCTAAGCTTTGCTTGCAAATGATTTTACAACCGCAGCCTTTACCTTGCTAATTACATCATTTGCAGTGGCAATAAGAGGGGACTGACAAAACATGAGGTGGCCGGTACTCAGCTGCGCAAGCCCTTATTTCCAAACGATAGCGCCCAGGTATTTCTTTTCCCTTGCCTAGCGCAAAAAACTCAACCATGTGTTGGTCAATGACCAATTGTTCTAAACTTCTGTCTAGGAAAGTGGGCCTCTGGAGGATAACATCCATGCTTTGAGCGAGGAAGTTGCTTCTAAGCTAAGGTATTTACGTTCATCTGAAAATACGTTTTCGCCGAGTTGCATTAGAGTTGTCTGTTTGCATCTGAATGCTATTTACTCTTGAAGGAAAGCAAATGAAAAAGTGGCAGGGAAAGCTGATGTGCCCCCTGACAGCAAAATAGCCAAGCTCTAGACCAAGTGCCTTTAGGCCACATACCCTTTTGGTTCGTTTATTTGATCCTTTGCTTGCTAACTACCTGCTCCTTATAGTTTATTATATGTCATTTTGATTTCTCTTTGGAATTATGTTTCTGCAGAATCATGTCATGTCCAGTGCAGTGTTCAAGAGAACACTGACTTGATGGATTGGTGCTTCGGCGCATGTTGGATTGAAAGACCGCTTCTATCTACCATCGCTTTTCTTATGCCCTGTCACTTATAATGCAGTGTTCTATTTTGCCGTCCATGGCTGACCTTACCTTATTATCTATGAACAAGCATTCTCTATAGTTAGAGATTGGTTTGTAATGGATCTGTGCTTAAGAATTCCATTCGTTTAGCCGTGTGTTGCTTATGAATGTACCGCCGTATTTCACAGGTAGACCTAAGGATATTATGAAAATGATCATGTTGCTTGTCCCTTGCGTGTGTGATGCATACGCTTCTTATTTTGATCATACACAATCTGTAGTGGGTTATTATTATCCTATTGCCTGCTACTTGGTTGTATGCTGCATAAGTCTTTTATTTTGATCGTCCACAAACCATGGCAGGATAGTGTCCTGGTGTATTTCACTTGGGTGTGTGTGATGCATATAATTCTTATTTTCATCATACACAATCTGTAATAGATTAGGGTTCACCTTTTGCAATCTATTCGAGCGTTCACCTATTGCAATAGTGCCTTATGCTTCATGAAAACTATTTGATGCCTGAGCCTTTTATACTAACACCTACCACTGAATGTTATGCTTAATATGGAAAATGGCAGTCCTGGTTAGGCTACTTGTTCAATATTCATCTCACTCTATCACACTGAACTATATGCCCTGCTTCTTTCAATCAAGCTGTATACTTTTACTTTGAGCTTGACTCCTACTATTTTTAGTAAAGATAAATACTCAGCTCATGCTATTTTTAGTCAGGATAGATACATGTACAACTAAACATGCTAAACTTACACAGCTGGCATGCGCGCTTGGTCACACCATTTGTAGTGGGCACCGCGCGCTAGGGCGCGCTTCCGGTCTAGTTAATTATATATCCAACGTCCCCCTCTCATCGTCCATGCCTCTGCTTCATCTCTCAGACGCGCGCACAGTGGCGAAGACAGGGGCAGCAAGGGCCATCCGCCCCCTAGCATCACTATATATCGAGGCTAATATGAATGTGATCATTAGACAATTGCTGGTAAAATGGTTTAAGTTGATGAATTGGCCCTCCTCGTAAACGATTAGCAATGCTTGGCCCCCTAGCTCATTTATTTTTCATGGCTCCGCCACTGCACGCAACAGCGCACGTTCACGCCCCTCTCTTCAAATATCGATCTCGCACTTGTGCACTCCTTCATAGTCTCCCTCCACTTGGCCTCTCGCACCATCTTCTAGCCCCCCACCGGATTTTTCCACATGTACAATCTAGCAGACTCCATGGTTGAACTTAAGCATAATGCACAAACCTCAAAACACAAGTGCTTCTCCTTTGTTCTAGAATCTTCCGTATCATAACTGCCCAAACTTTTTTTCTAGTTGAATTGCCATTATTTGTTTTTACTTTATGCTTTACAACGCACAATTCCATGAATCATAAAATAGATTAAGGGCTTCTTTGATTCAAAGGATTCTCAAAGGAATTTTGGAGGATTCTAATCCTTAGGAATTTTTCCTATCTTGGTTGTTCGATTCGTAGGATTGTAAACCATAGAAATTTTTCTATAGGATTCATTTGCACTAGATTTCATAGAAAACATCCCATCCACTCAAACCACTCTGAAAGAATCGTACATTTTTTCTATGCACAATCAAACACTCGTACAATCCTGTAGGATTCAAGACGACATTCCACTCTAATCCCATGTTTTTCCTATTCCCGCGTTTTGGAGATCCTAAGAATCAAAGAGGCCCTAGCTTTCTTATAAAAACTAATTTATTTTGAATGAGATGAACTATAAGAATTAAACAAAGGTCTACATCAGGCATATATGACTCAGAGCTTACATGCTATTGTGTGGTATTTATTCATAATTTGGTTGCCAAATCTGATGCTTGCAATGCACGTGTACCTTACTAGTACTTCGAGTATGTGCAAACACGTAAATTAGAATTCCAATGGCACGCTACATAGTGTCTCTCTTACAGTTCATGAAGCTACATGGCACATGTGGAGGCGTTGTCGCGGCCTCCTTGTGTGGAGATCACAGTGATGTGCTGCTGCTTCCAGAAGAATGTACTTGTCCTCTCTGAGCCACACTAGCGGTACATGCACGAAGCGAAGATGTGCACGCACGCCACGCACGCACTCATTCCCTCGCACACATGCGGGTACACGGGGCAACGCATTTTTGTACAAAGATCCACCCCATGTGATTATTTGACGCATGTAAAGTCCTTCATTTCATTGATGGTCAATTAATACAGAGCATGCAAATTGAGTGGACGTGAGGGCGGAAGAAAGACATTACTACTCCACTGCGCGCATGCGAGTAGTTAAATCATGGGGTGCCAGTACTTCCATTGGTCTCCTTCGTATTTTGTGCCAATTTTTGACCATATTTGTAAGTAACATAATATGTATGCATGTAATAAAAAGTGGCACAAAAAAAGGGGGCCAATAAACCAGGACGCAGGCAGCATGATCATTTTTTGCCAGGGCTACTGTTGGTGGCCATTATATTTAAATATGGACGGAGTGGAGTAGTACTATCTTTATCTTAGCCTCGTAGGGCTCTCCCAGCGCCTAGGCTCGCCTCCCGCCTCGCCCACCGGATCCCGCCATGGAGGATCCCGCCATGGATAATCCCTTAGATCCCAGGATCCCGCGGGCTCCCCTCTCGTTGCGGGCCGCAGCACTGCCGCCTTTGAGCGAAACCCACATGTGTTTTAGAGGGGATCCATTGCTCTGCACAGATCGGTGGCGCCGGAGGACATGCCAGGGCTGCGTTTAAGGTCGTGGGCAGCAAGGGCAAATCGGATCGCGGAAGCGTCACATCGATTGGAGAGAAGTTCCAAGGAGCTGCGCCTGGCACAGCACAAGGCGGAGGCACAAGTCGATCTCAGGGGAGAGATGCTGAGGGATGTCAGCATCTGGCAGCGTCGCGTTGACTTCGAGCTAGGGATAATGGCAGAGATCATATTCACGGAGTCGACTGCGGAGGAAAGAACGCACATGCCTGCGCAATGGCATGAGCAGCCGGTGCAACTGTTCAAATGGGCAGTAGGAGAAGCCAAATCCTGGGACTAGTTGCGACGGCGCCACTGGGCATGCATCGTAGGCGAGGTGAGCTGCCCTCCTTCCCCGCTAGCGATGCAGGGACCTAGTCGGTTGCTGCTGCAGTGAACTTGCAACGCCATGTCAGTTTACAACCTTGACAATCACTCCATCTATATGTGCTCCCTCCGTTCCTTGATATAAGGTGTATAGATTTTTGAGAAAAAAATCCAAAATATAAGGTGTATTACATTGTACCGCTCATTTGGATAATTTTTTGAGGGATTTGATTACATTTTCTTATACAAGGCAAGCTCCTCTATTTTCTAATTTCAATTAGTTAGGTGTAATCTCGCCCAAAACTTGTGAAATTTTCCCTCCATGTGTGTTCTTTAATTTCCGTGCCAAAAACTATACGCACTATATTTAGGAGCGGAGGGAGTATTGTTTTCCTGTAAAAAATACTTGGTCATTTGGAAAAAGATGGTAATTGATTTTTCACTAGTTTTAGAATGCTTGGTCGTGACAATCAACCGAAGCCACAACCAGAAGTCTCCATCGCGTAAGTACTTTACGGTCGGTCGCACCAACAGACGGTCGATCGAACCCGCGTCTCACCGAAGGGACACACATCGGCTTGGTCTGACATGTATGACCAGTTACATCACTGACTTGTGCGACCGCATTTGAGCAGTGTAGTACTCCCTCTATCTCAGTTTACAAGTCTTGCACGTGTACCTAGGTCGTTAATTTAACCAACTTAATAAGAGGCATACATTACAAAAAATATATCATTAAAAACATCAAATATTCTATTTTTTAATGATACATTTTTTATGTTAAACAATTTATGTTCTACTAAACTCATCGGGAGTACTTGAAATTTATGTTCCACTAAACACATCGGGAGCCGTTTCGGGCCTCGAAACCAAAACCATCAATTAATCTTTACCTTGTTCCCATCACATTCCAAAGTACTAGTGCTACAATTAAGTGCAAGCCTGCTCACACCTGCCAGTACGTACCAAACCTGGACGTGTTCCCACTATGCAGGTTTTAGTACTAGTGCTAGTACTTAGGTTATAAAAAGGGGAACTACCTAACCGAAAATTACTCTACCTTCCTCCTCATAAGTCCTCCTTCTTCGTCCGTCCTTGCCATGGCCGGTGTGCAGAGCTCTAGGTCGAGAACTACTCGTAACAAGGGAGTGGCAACCAAGGCTGTGGAAAAAAAGAGAGGGCTCACCGCCACGCAGAGACCTCGAAAGATCTCTCGCGGGCAGGCTATGGCTCCCAGGAGCGCCCTAGCCGCGGAGGCGAACATGCCGAGCTGGCGACGCTGGAGTCGTTATCCCTCGACGGCATGCCCGATCAGCTCAATAAGCACCTCAATAAGCAGAAGGAGTTCATCCATGGCTTGGTGGAGCTGCTGAAGGAGAGCCTAGACGACATGCCCGCTGAGCTCAATGAGCAGGGGGAGTTGACCACCGGCTTGGTGATGCTGCTGAAGAAGAGCATTACCTCTGAGAAGAAGGCGACCGGCGAAATCCTGCAACTTCAGGAGGACAAGGCGAAGCTATGCCACGAGCTCGACCTGCTGAAGGTGGAGAACGCTGGCTGGAAGAAGCTGCATGAGAATAGTAGTTCCTCGATGAAGATGCTGCAGGCCCTCGTCATGGAACAGAAGGAGGAGTTGTCGAAGCTCCGCATCGAGTACCTGGCTGCTGTCAAGGTACGTAATGCGGCCGTGGAACAGATGATGAAGGCTCACGTCGAGAAATCCCGCGTCATGGACACAATGAAGAAGATGGCGGAGGAGACACGCAAGGGGATGGAGGTCGTGGAGGCGATGAAGAAGCAGTTACGACTCCGCGGCCAGCAACCCTTCATGTAGTGAGAGCAGCGCCCCAGACTTGTGTGTGCGTCTTTCTTCTTTTTTGGGGGTGATAATATTCCTTCTTCTTTTGCTCCTATGTTTCTTCTTTTGCTTCGGGTGTTTCGCCGCATGTGTCACCTTCTCTGCGAGGCATGAATAGAACAATGCTAAAAATGAGATGACTAGCAAATTAGATCATTCTTTATCGCCAATAGAACAATGCCTCTTGCTAGTAATATATAATAAGAGTAGAGAGTAGAGATATGGCACTGGGCTGCCGTGTTTCGTGCTCCTCCGTCGTACTCCAGTGGAAAACTTGAGTATACTACACGGTTCTTTGCTCCTCCTCAGGTCGTTGGCACATTTATACGAACAGTCAAATCACAAGGCCCTGCCTTCCAGCAGTAATGAGACATCAAATCACAAAGGCCCTCGCCTCTCTTGAAACCGACCTAGCTAGATGATACGTCTCCAACGTATCAATAATTTTTGATTGTTCCATGCTATTATATTATCTGTTTTGGATGTTTATGGGCTTTATTAAACACTTATATATTATTTTTGGGACTAACCTATTAACCCAGAGCCCAGTGCCAGTTTCTGCTTTTCCCTTGTTTCAGTGTTTCGCAGAAAAGGAATATCAAACGGAGTCCAAACGGAATGAAACCTTCGGGAGAGTTATTTTTGGAACGGAAGCAATCCAGGGGACTTGGAGTACACGTCAGGGAATCAACGAGGAGAGCACGAGGCAGGGGGCGCGCCTACCCCCCCCCCTCCCAGGCGCGCCCTCCACCCTCGTGGCTCCCCTGACCGACTTCTTTCGCCTATATATATATATATATATATATATATATATATATATATATATATATATATATATATATATATATACCCTAAAACCATCGGGGAACAGAATAGATCGGGAGTTCCGCCGCCGCAAGCCTCTGTAGCCACCAAAAACCAATCGGGACCCTGTTCCGGCACCCTGCCAGAGGGGGGATCCCTCACCGGTGGCCATCTTCATCATCCCGGCGCTCTCCATGACGAGGAGGGAGTAGTTCACCCTCGGGGCTGAGGGTATGTACTAGTAGCTATGTGTTTGATCTCTCTCTCTCTCTCGTGTCCTTGAGGTGATACAATCTTGATGTATCGCGAGCTTTGCTATTATAGTTGGATCTTATGATGTTTCTCCCCCTCTATTCTCTTGTAATGGATTGAGTTTTCCCTTTGAAGTTATCTTATCGGATTGAGTCTTTAAGGATTTGAGAACACTTGATGTATGTCTTGCGTGGGATACCCGTGGTGACAATGGGGTATTCTATTGATCCACTTGATGTATATTTTGGTGATCAACTTGCGGGTTCCGTGACCTTGGGAATCTATGCATAGGGGTTGGCACACGTTTTCGTCTTGACTCTCCGGTAGAAACTTTGGGGCAATCTTTGAAGTACTTTGTGTTGGTTTGAATAGATGAATCTGAGATTGTGTGATGCATATCGTATAATCATACCCACGGATACTTGAGGTCACATTGGAGTATCTAGGTGACATTAGGGTTTTGGATGATTTGTATCTTAAGGTGTTATTCTAGTACGAACTCTATGATAGATCGAATGGAAATAATAGATTTGTGTTATTTTACTACGGACTCTTGAATAGATCGATCAGAAAGGATAACTTTGAGGTGGTTTCGTACCCTACAATAATCTCTTCGTTTGTTCCCCGCTATTAGTGACTTTGGAGTGACTCTTTGTTGCATGTTGAGGGATAGTTTTATGATCCAATTATGTTATTATTGTTGAGACAACTTGCACTAGTAAAAGTATGAACCCTAGGCCTTGTTTCCTAGCATTGCAATATCGTTTGTGCTCACTTTTATGATTAGTTACCTTGTTGTTTTTACATTTTCAGATTACAAAAACCTATATCTACCATCCATATTGCACTTGTATCACCATCTCTTCGCCGAACTAGTGCACCTATACAATTTACCATTGTATTGGGTGTGTTGGGACACAAGAGACTCTTTGTTATTTGGTTGCAGGGTTGCTTGAGAGAGACCATCTTCATCCTACGCCTCCCACGGATTGATAAACCTTAGGTCATCCACTTGAGGGAAATTTTCTACTGTCCTACAAACCTCTGCACTTGGAGGCCCAACAACGTCTACAAGGAGAAGGTTGCATAGTAGACATCATTAGACTGCCCCGCCCTCTAGCCTTTAAAAAAATGTATACTTTTGTACAGTAGTAGGATCGATGGATTGCGCCATGGAGCAAAACTAACAAGATGAAATTAAAGAAAAAGGTGGTACATATAGAGAGCGCTCGTCGACAAATTATGCATATAGTACTATTAAAAAAGCTAGTACATGCTTAAATGGGGTGCTAAATTCTACTAAAGAAATTAGCATACCTATTTAATTCTTGGGTTCTTATTATTTATGCCACTAGTTTGTGTATCACTACTTAGTTTTGCCATTAGAAGTTACAACTACTCAAAAATGCCATTGGTCCGTGAGATGCCTCCTCAAAAATGCAATTAGATATCTCAAAAATGCCATCGTTAAGTTAGATGTTTGCTCAAAAATGCCATTAGACATTGTGATTTTCACGTCAAACCCGTTGACCATGTTACATGACAAAAATAAGCCGATTCTCACAATGATAAGTGTGGCCCCGCTTGTCAGGAGTAACCAAGCGAACAATTTTACAAGAAAATAAGAACGCTGTTGGGATCAAGTAGGCCCCACACTTTATTTTACTGTAGTGAGATAGAGGGAGAGCTGGCATGTTGGTCCATCGGTATTTATGTCATTATAACATGGCAAAAGAGATTTGAGTCACAATAATGGTGTCCAGCATAACACACCCCTCAAATAAAACTAAGCACCCTGAAATTCTTTGACAAAACTAAGCCCCCTGAAATTCTTTGACAACTAAATTGCTGGCTATATGATGTTGGCCATATATATTGTATGTATATAATGTGAAGAAACGAGTGGTAGTCGTAGTACTATACCAACTAAAAGATGAACTATAAGAAATACTAGTATGTATGTACTGAGGAGTTAAAGTAACGAGAAGAAACATAAATAGTTCTGCTAGGGGCTCAGCACAACACACCCCTCAAATAAAACTAACCACACCAGAATTTAACTAAGCAACTAATCCGGTAGACACTGCATTAGAACCACCATGAGCAACAACACTGCCACCTTACTCGGAGTCCTCGTCCACGTCCTCGACTTCGTCCTTGTCCCCCTTCCTCTTGGCCGATACTTCTTTGCTTGAACCGCACACTTGGCTCTTGCTCTTCATCCAACCCTTGTAGATATTGAAACAAAGGTAGCCATCAATTGCAGCGTAGTGGATGTGGTCTATATCTAGTACATTCCACTTCCGTGCACGATGAAACGTGTGCGAAGGTTTCTTTAGTGTATCGTACGAAGGATGAACCATGGCTCCTGCCAGGGTTAGCATTGAACTTATCACGGGAGGACACCAGCCCATTATTCTAGAGGTCGAAGGGTTTTCCTACAACGAGGCCTATCCGTTCCAGGACTCTTATGTCTTTCGTAAAGTCTACAATAACGAATTTGACTCGGCCTCCCTTGAGGAACTTCTTAAATTCCTCGCACTCAACGTCGGCATGGCATATGTGGTAGACCAAGCATAAGTCATGCACACAAACCTGGATCACAGCGGGCTTCTTCCTCTCTTCCTCCTTTAGATTCTTCTCTTTTCCTAGGACTGTGGTGTACTCAACATCTAGCCCAGCGACCCACTCATCATTTGTGTTTTCGAACATGCGTCTGAAGCGATCAAGGCATCCTTTCACCGTCGCGGAAGAACGGGTGTAGATGACGTCGAACTCATCGGCGGTGATGGTTCTCACCTTGTACTCACTGCCGACCATGAAGATGTGGGACGCCATGGATTTGGGAGGAGGGTTAGGATTAGTGGAACTGCTGTAATGTGAAAGAATGGGACGACTAGGAGCGGTTTATCGATTGTACAAATGCCGAGTGGGGGGCGCATGCGAACAGCAGGGTAGTGGCTTGCCTGGTGGATAAATGGATTCATGCACAGTACTATGTGGGCCCAATTAGATGTCATGTCTACTCGACACCCAATTAAATGGCTTTCGATGTCATGTCAAGCATCGAGAAAATTACAGGTGATATGAAGCTTCCGAGAGCCCTTGGATCTGAGATCGAACTGTTGCATGGAGTGATTCTAGACCTATGGGTAAATATCCTATCCTGGAGGGTTATTCTGCAAATTTTCAGCAACTCAGCATGCAACTGTTCGATCTCAGATCCAAGGGCTGCCAACAGCCTGTATCATGGTCGCGCCTACCACGACCATCGCCTTGCTCGCGCGGTTGCGCCCTTGGAGATTTAACACGGTGCATTAGGCTATCTGATGTTGGCATGTCATACATAGTCATCACTTAGTCACTCATACTACAACAAGGTTAGCTATAAGGTTGGCTAAGAGTATTTTTTTTACTTCTCTCTATCTCTTTCTTCGTAGTATTTATTGCATTTGCCAAGGAGTGACCTCTTCCAATGAAATGGTGCTTAGATGAGGTGCTATGGTCATTAAATGGCTTAGCAACTCAAGTCCCCAATGCATAGATGATTAGTTTTTTGTTGCTGAGTTTGCTTCATCTAGGTACACGCGCTTAGTACCGTTTCTTCCTAGGGTCACCAAACTAGTCTCTCTCTTCTTAATTAACTTGCCACATCAGACTTTATGCCTATGTGGCAGGCTTAGCACATGTAGGATCAAGTACAATAGTGGGCTATAAGCCCGCTTTACATGGCATTTTTGCATATGTGGGGGAAAGAGGCAAGGAAAAAGTGGAGGAGTGGGCTCTCAAGCAAGAGCCAGCCTCTACATGGTGGAGCACCGGGAGAGGCACCTGTATGGAGGTGGTCAGGAATTGGGAGACTCACGCCAGTCGTAGCGCCGCAGTTAAAATGAGAATGGCAAGTCAAATCACCGGGCCCCACCTGTCCAGCAGTAACTCACTGTCAAATCACAGAGCCCTACGTTTGCAGCAGCCTACTCCCTCATCTTCTCGCGTCTCTGTCGAACAGACTAGGCGGAACTGCCCCGCCTACCGCGCGGGAAAAGCCCCGCCCTCGACTTTTAAATAGTACAGTATACTAATTTTGTATCCATGGATTGCACCATGGAGCAAAGCCTCAAGAAAACGGCGGTACACATGTACGGAGTATACAGCACGCCCGTCGCATTCGTGTCGCACCCCAGACGGTCGGTCGGTCTGGCACGCCGCTCTCCGAATGGAACGCGCATCATATTGCGTTTGCACACACATGTGGGACCGCAATTGAGAACCAACCATAGGCACACTCCCCGGCCCCGCAAGTCGGGTGAGTTAATAGAAGAGAGAGACGAGCGATAGTACAAGAGAAGTGTTGTACAGACGTTGGTGCCTGGACGATCCCTGCATGACACGGAAGATCAGTTCGTCCATGCATGTGACCAGACTCCAGCAGACACGCCTGGATTGGCTATCGTCTACATATCATGCAGGCTTCGTTGTACAAGGTTGTAGTTCTGGTGAGAAATTTAAAAAAAGGTTTCTTGTCATCTCGCAAAATTAGGTGTCATGTGCTTCGGATCACTGATAAACAACAACAGCTGAGTTCCTCCAAGGCGCTAGTTATGGGGGCCACATGCATGAAGACTACTCGGCTGCCATCTATGTCAAGCCGGCTATGTTAATTAGGGAATCTATCGATGGACCCCTTTTCTATGAGTTTATCTTTAATTTGAGCTTTGATCCTCGTCTAGTTTGTCCGTCGGGATTCATGTTGTCTCCTTTGGACAGTGAGGTTATGGTTTCTTGTCATGTGGCATTTTTCCGTGATATATGTTATAATCCAGTGCTTCAGATCAAAATGAGGACAACTGCGCCTCCGGGGCACGTGCATGAAGACTTCTCGACAGTCATTGATGAGGTCAAGCCGGCTTCTAAAGACAAAAGAAAACTAGTAGTACTCTACTATATAGGAAGGAGCCTCCGCACTTGCTTGCTAGTGTTGCTCTCTTCACACTGTCTCGTCCTCTCCAGATCTAAACACGACAGCGGTGGCCACACTCTCTCTCTCTCTGCTCACCGCTGGTCACAGATCCAGCCGGATCCTCTCCGCCGGGGAAGGTGAGAAGGTGAAACGTTCACGCGGTCGTCCTTGGCGATGGCTCTTACCCACTGTTGGTCCGTCCCGATCAGCGTGCCTTGTCGTTCTCACCCAAGCACCGCTAGCTAGGGAGGGCCTCCGACCCCTTCTTCCTCGCTGCCGTAGTGTGGGTAGATCCGGCCTCCCGCCGCCCACCTAGCGACATCCCGACGACCCTCATGTATAACTTCCTTCGAAACCGGCCTTGCTCTACTTCCCGAGCTCCTGACATCGCTGCATTTGTATCTTTTACTATTTCTCAGGCCCCCTCGTAGATAGGATCTATCGGATGTTCGAAAGCCACCTAAATTTTTACTGTTAAGAGGTAAAACTAGTTCATGCACTCGAATCTAGTACTACTTGGTTCAAACAAGGAAGAAAGGGGTGGGGGTGGGGGGTAAGGGAAGATTTGTTACCTGAATCTAGGACTTGGTGGAAAGAGGAAATAATGGGGGCGAAAAGTAGCAGAGACTGGCTATCGAACTGGTCTCTAGGTCTAATAGGGAAATAAAGGGAAACGCAATACAAACTCAACATAAACCCGATCTATTGGTTGAAAAACGAAAGAAAGTGGGGACTGGGGGACAAGTCAACAGAGTAAATCCAGCACTAGATTTGCTAGCCTCACACAGTATAAGGTGGCTATACCGAACAAAAATGGGACCAACCCAGATATCATGTTCTGATGTTTGTTGCCCCGAGCCACTCTTATGTAATGCCACTGGTAAAATGTAGCAGTCGCACTGCTAAGAGTAAGGACACGTTAAACCAATGTTGCTGGTAAAATGAAGCAATGTCACCATTAAAGTAATGTCGTATTTAACGGTTGTCATAGTTAATCCTAGTGCCCACACTAATATCTAGCAATGTTGCTGCTTTAGAAATTGCTACTGTCCTTGTAGGATTGCCATTCAGATAAGGAACATGCTTCTTTTCTTTTGATGTATGTTTCATCACTTGTTTGTCACCCTCCTTTCCACCTTTTTTGTGCAAACAGAGACATACATTTCACGCTTGATCTTAGTTGAACTGCACAAATGATATCCAAATTATAGTTGAACATTCCAGGAGCTTCACAACCAACCTTGATGTTGCTCAATTTTATTGCAACTAATGAAGAAGAAGCTCTGTGGGTTTCGTTTTCTGATGGAAATGGAACCGGGGCCGGAGCCCTTTTCCTAAAAAAAATGAAGAAGTTGCGAGCTCATGGGACATTGCTTCATTTTAGGTGAACTGCACCAAAAGGTCCCATGAATTGAATCATCCATGTTGGTGACTGGTGTCATCCCTTCTTCGATGGCGTTGACTTCAGACATGGTTCCCATCACGAGGTATGTTCCTTTTTGGTCTGGCCGTTTGCCAAAGATCCTGCATGTTGAGTCTGCTCTTGTGCTACTGTTTTGGCACTGCCATGATAAAGCACTAATGTTATTATTTTGCACCTTAATCTAGTGGCACTATTAATTTGAGGCAATGTTTTGGCACCGCTAGTGGCACTGATTTTTTTATATATCGAAAGAGGGGGTTTCCTCCGATTTCATTAAAGAAATCCAACCATAGAGAACCATTATCTCACAACATCTCAGTGTAAACGGGTAGTTATGCAACTACTACTAGAACAGACTGAGTACTAGCAGGAGACAAGTTCGCCACATAAGCTAGGCAGGTAGGGGGACGCAGCACCAGCTCGACCAAGTTTGGATTACAACCCAAATGCTACCACAGAAACATCGGATGGGAAGATAGGGACTGAAAGAGCCAGCTTCAGCATCCCAGTCTAAGCACCCCCAGCCTCCATCCTTGCGACGCATGGTGCACCTCGTTTGCCACCTACTCGACCCTAGTGTCACTGATAAAATGAAGTAATAATACGGTTAAAATAGAGCGAGTGTCCTCTCTATCATTTCATTTCCAATCTAGATAAAGAAAGTGCTTCTCTTTGTTAGTATATGTTTCATCAACTAGTCCCATTGTTAATGTTTAAGCGTTTCTGCAAACTGGGGTGCTTAATTTTAGTTGATCTGCACAAAAATAGAGATTGGAATGTCTCAAGGCCACTCCTTGTACTACCGTTGTACACTGATGTTCATCACTGGCAGAAGGTGTATCGCGGAGACTTCGGTCGATTTCCAGTATCAGGCGTACCTATGAGGCGTCGCAGGGCCCATCTCGCCATCGCAGCATGGCATACTATGATACTATCGCAATATTTTCTTCTATTTATTAGTGTATGTTTCATAAACTAGTGCCACTATAATGTGATCACGCCTTTTCATTATCTGTGCAAACAGGGTTATTCAGCTGCATTTTGGTGGAACTGCACAAACGTACGGATGAAACCTGTCGTGGTTTTGTCACGGCAGATGTCCTAGTGTGAGGACTTAGTCGTGCAGCCATCACGACGGGTTAGCTTAATGAGGTTAAAGCGGGACAAAGGACGCAAGGAGTTTATACTAGTTCGGCCCCTTGCGGTGAAGGTAAAGGCCTAATCCAGTTGATGTGGAATTGCTAGGGTTTCGATGACCAGGGAGCGAATCCGCTTGACCTGGCTCTCGAGTTGTTTGTTTGTTTGTTGTCCCTAAACCGCCGCCGGGTCGTCCCTTTATATACACAGGTTGACGCCCGGCGGTTTACAGAATCCCGGCCGGCTCATCAACGTGTCCGGCTCGGTTTCTACCTTTTCCTATCTTACAACACAAGCTACATATCATATGGCAGTTTATGTCTACGGGCCCTAAACTGCCTTTGGGCCCTGGGCTTTCGTGTTAGATCTCCTCTGTAAAGCGCCATATTCCTTGTCTTCATGGGCTTCAATATGAATAACTCATTATGGGTATAACCCGGCCCCTCTTGGCCGGTTTATACTCAGTAGTAATATCCCCAACATTAGGCCCCAGATTGATTTGAACCTATTCATGTCAATCTTCAATACTTAGAAAATTTCTCCTTCAGCACCTTCGCATAAATCTTGTAATCCGCCATGACGTCATCTTCCAGGATTATAATAAACCGCCATGACGTCACCTGTTATTAAAAATTGTATATACCGCACCTTCATTAATGAGCCTCCGACAATCGAGGCGACAGCTCTGTCACATATCCAAGTGTGTTTATAAATAAGGCCGAGGGTCATTTGCATCTTTCCCCCTCGTGCCTCTTCACATCGTCCCCTTCCTTGCGTCGACCTAGCGCTCGAGCTCTGCCGCCGCCGTCGACCTTCGCTTCTGCCCCAACAACAGCCGCTGCATCACCCTGATCGAACCAGAGAACCGCGGTGCCTCTCCGCTGCTCCTGTGACACTGGTAAGTCCTCTTTCCTTCCACCCTAGATCTGTCATTAGTGTTTCAGTGTTCATCGGAGTTCGTCGGTGTTCATCACTGTGCCATGGCTCTTAGATTCAAACCTTAACTTTTTTCCTCCGTTTGGTGATATCTGTAGTCCTTTTCCATTAGTGCATCTCTTTATAGCAGAAAATCCCATCTGGATCCCTCGACTGTTCAAGTATCAGAATATTTAACCCTGAATATTTTTCCATTTTCCGACACACGGTAGATCCAAATTTGTGATGCCAATTTATGAAACCTGTTTTTCCATCACTTAGTTATTTCAGATCTGTACCTTCCGTACCTGCATAGGCGGTTTAATTTTATAAAATGATAATCCGGTAGGTACCATTAGCCCTCTTTTAAACCGCCGATTCCTTTAACCTTCCAATGTCAGATTCCAGTTTAACAATGTGTATACGCCTCAATGTCTTCTCCTTCTAATCTTGCGTCGCTTTATACTTGTCAGTCATGAATCTTAAACCGGCATTGATCTTTTTCCAGCTTTTCATTGAAATGGAAAAACAATTTGATGCTTGTAACTGGGTCCCCTCCCGGGTTACTGAAGAGCAACTAAACGGATGTGTCGCAATCGGCGCTTTAGCAAAGAAGGAAGTCATCCACTTGAGGGCCCCTGGTCCAAAAAATCCTCCTGAGCCCAAGGATGGAGAAGTAGTCGTGTTCGTTGATCATCTGGGTCGAGGTTTTAGCCCTCCCGGATCAAAAATGTTCCGTGATGTGCTTGCTAGCTTCCAACTCCATCCTCAAGATATTGGACCAAACTCTGTGTCCAATGTTTGCAATTTTCAAGTATTTTGCGAGGCTTATCTGCAAGAGGAGACCACAGTTGAACTGTTTAGGGATTTCTTCTATTTGAACCATCGTACAGAATTTACAGACGGACCCAATACTGAACTTGGCGGGATGGCAATCCAGAAGAGGAAAGATGTCAGCTTCCCTCATGCCAAGCATCATAGTCACCCCAAGGACTGGAATCAAACTTGGTTTTACTGCCGAGACACGTCTCCAACTGATGAAAATCCTCTGCCGGGTTATCGTCCTCACCGGCTTACGAACACACATCCAGTTCCCCAACGACTTAGCGCCAAAGAACGATCCAAGTATGCACCACAGCTTTCAAAGCTTCGGGCGTTCATTCCTAACGGTTTAACAGGTGTTGATTTTGTCCGTTGCTGGATCTCCTGGAGCATTCTGCCTTTAAGCCGACGTCCCGGTTTAATGTGCGAGTACACAGGGAACTTGAAAGACCCTCAACGGCATATTGACATTCAACTAACAGAAGCTGAAATTACTGAGGCTGTCAAGAAAATATTGAATGAACTGGAGGCTGTCTGCAGCAAGATAGGGCTAAGTCCTTTCTGCGCTTCCAATAAACCACCAGCTATAAGAATCATATAACTTTTTGTTTTAGCCTCATCCTTTTAAATATTCCCTCAAAATTTTGTCCATCTTTGACAGGGTGATGATCCGTTCTGGAAGAAGAAACCACAGGATAAACCGGCAAAGACACCTCGCCCCAAGACTAAGGTTATCAAAAAACCTGCCAAGAAGAGAACCGCTGAATCCTCTGAACCAAATGTTGATGATGATCTGGATAATCCGGAATCAAAGGTAGAACTTGATTCTCTTGGTTCTTTTTTCATACAACTCATTGACAATGACTATTATCAGGATGATGCTGAAGGCAGCCAAGCTGACGATGTAGAGGTAATTGTTCTTTCGTCCGGTTCAGATCCTCTGCCAACACAGAAAATCCGTCAAGCAAACCAGAAAGTAAGATATTCTCACCCCCTAGCTCACTTGGACCCAAACTTTCTTTTGAAGAAGCAGCAATACGAAGCTCGCCGCACAACCCGGCATAGCGGCCAAGTAGTTACTTCAGCCGGTTTACCGAACACTCCAGTCCGGAAACGTCGATCCGAGGTCTCATATAATTCTGATATTTCTTATCCGAAGGCAGGTTATTTCCGACAACCTTTTAATCCGTCTGATTCAAATTATCAGGGAACACCTCACTCATCATCTGGCGAGTCAACGGCCACACAACTTCCAACCCTCAAAACGGTTCCTAGATGAGTTATGCTTTAAATTTACCTTTAACATCTTATATTTGCTCGATGTATTGACCTTTATACTTATTCTTCTCAATGCCAAGCCTAGACCCAGCAAAAAGGCAAAATTAAATAAACCGGCTGATGACAATGTGGTCACTGACCCGGAGAGAACTCCAGAACCGGAAGAAACAAATGCTGACGCCATGCTTGATGATCCGCCACCGCAAGATCATGACTTTTTTGTTGAACAAGTGGAAGTTGATCCAACGGGCCATGCTGATAAGCCGACAAGCCCGGTCCGAACTGCTGCTAAACCGTCAAGTCCAGTTAAGGCTGCTGAAAAACCGTCAAGTCCAGTGAAGGCTACTGATGACAAGGCGGATGATGTTATGATTACAGGCTTCGGTCACACCACCCCTAGCAATCCTGTCGCTTTATCAAAGCATAGTGCCAAGGAAGAAGTTTCTGCTATGAACAAAGGCAAGTGGAATACAGATTTGTCCAGCTATGCCCACCTCAACGCCCAAGACATTCATTCTGGATTTCTGAACCATCTGTACACAAGCCGCGACTATGAAGCCGGTTTACTGAACCTGATGAAAGAGCGATATGAGGTAAATGTTGTTTAACTCTGCATAATTGTTTCTCTCTTGTGTCCAATTTCTAATACCAGCTCCAGTAGCCCCCAAGGGTCGGTTTATCTTTTCAAGATGAACCGGGACTTTAGAATATTAATCTTGCAACTTTCGCCTGTGTAGCCCCCAAGGGCCGGTTTTATCTTTTCAAGATGAACCGGGACTTTAGAATATTAATCTTGCAACTTTCGCCTGTTTAGCCCTCAAGGGCCAGTTTATCTTTTCAAGATGAACCGGGACTTCAGCTTATAAAGTGCAAACTCTCTATTGAATCATTGACGTAAACCAATTGACCATCAAGTCGATTGATAGAAGAAATCCATATTTGTAACATGAGCAAATATGCATTAGCCCCCAAGTGCCAAGGATAATGCTTGTATTGAGCTTGGGACTTGCAAGAAATTTGTGATAAAAAGCAATAGGCATTAGCCCCCAAGTGCCAAGGGCATAACTGGTTATTTGCTTGGTATTCATATATACATTGTTAACTCATAATCTGTATATTGCTTGCAGGCTGATCTTATCAAGAAGGAATCCCAAATGTCCGATCTTCAAGAAAATATTAAGTCCCAACAAGCAGAAACATCCAAAGCTAAGGAAGAACTCACTGGCACTTTAACATCCTTGGAAAAGTTGAAGGAAAACTTCAAAAATGAGCGTGTAGGCTGGGACACAGAAAAGGCAGCTCTGCTGAAGAGAGCCGAAGACGCTGAAGCAGCCCTTAATCCAGTAATAGAAGAACTGACTGGCTTAAAATGGCAAATAGATGCCATGACTTCTGCTGTTTTCGGTAATAAACCTCTTCATAACCCTTTATCATGGAATATCCATAAATCTGCCGGTTTACTGATTATTGTCTACCATGCAGGATCTCGCATTGCTCATCTTGGCTCAGACATGCGGAATAAATTGAAGGCTGCCTATACTCTCATAGAGAAACTATATAGCGGCGCACAACGGATCATCTGCACAGCTTCCCACAATAAACCGCCTCCGACTTTGATCAAGGAAACGCTGCATAGATTGTCAATTATGCATGCTCGGTTTGAGGAGCTAAAAAGATCAGCTGCAAGGGCAGGTGCTTTGACAGCCCTAACTCAGGCCAAAGCGCGGGTACCTGACCTTGATCCGGCTGACGTGTGGAATGGCTATCAAAGCTTAAGGGAGGACGGATCTGATTTTGACAATAATGATCTCCGAGCTTTGACGAGGGAAATGCGCCCTTTGGCTAGCAAGCTAGCCGAGGAGACTGATCTTTCGCATTATCAGTCAATCTATGATGCTGACAATAAGAGAGTTAATCCGCCAACCTATGATACTCCAACACTTATTCCTCCAATCCGTAAGCATACTTACGCCCCTGATGTTGAACCTTCCACCCTTATAAGTGATGAGGCTGTATTCAAGGCTTTAACTGGGATCAACTGGGCAACCACTGACTTCCAGCCACTGGGTGGAGAGAAGGAGGATGAACCGGCGCAGAATGATCCACAACCTTCAAGTCAGCCTGGCGATGACGCATGAACCGGAAGTCGGTTTATCTTTCTGCACACTGCAACTTTTGATTGAAAAACTATTATCCTTTTGGGCATCGAAGCGCCTTGTAATAGGCTAGCTTAAACACTTGGTCTGCTATGCCATTGTGCATATTTATTTTGCATGACACTTGTTAATCCGCCATAATAATGTTATATCTGCTTATGATCCTTATCATTTATTCAACCTATTTCTGCATACAACAAGTTCAAAGTGTCCTGGCGGTTTACCGCCGCACGGGTCATAATGCCCAACATATAACCCAGTTTATAACCAAGGTTGTGC
Organism: Triticum aestivum; assembly: GCF_018294505.1. Lineage (NCBI taxonomy): Eukaryota > Viridiplantae > Streptophyta > Magnoliopsida > Poales > Poaceae > Triticum > Triticum aestivum. The sequence goes on from NC_057799.1 coordinate 598,886,193, forward strand.
TTAAAAATAATCAAATATGAAATATATCATACCTGTGATATTGAATCACATCGTTGGTTTACCAACGTTTTGTAGTAAGGGTGATAACTCAAATCTTGAGTTCTGATACCTCCTCCCATGTTTTGTCGGTTTATAATAAAACCGTACCGGGTTGTAATAAACACCGGATTATCCATACAGAATACTGGCGACTTGTAGTCGAAACCAGGCCGGATTAATAAACACCGGTTTATTTTATACTAGTGACTTATAGTCAAAAACCAGGTCGGGTCAATAAACACCGGTTTATCATAAAGTGTTGTAAACCTCATCAAAAGAGAAAATTTGGCAAATAACATCATGGGAAGATGCGAGGCTTTTCATGGGCTGCCAGGCCCAAGATCGAGGCTTTTCATGGGCTGCCAGGCCACTGAGTTAAACCATTTTACAAAGCCTTTTAAGGTGGACCTCACATTAACCAATCGTCGTTTTAACTTTGACAAGTTCAGGGTCTGTATAAGATTGACTTGCCAAACGTTCGGTGGGTCATACCAGGATTACCTGGACGGAGGGCTTACTTAAAAAAGGCAGGATAACCCGGGGTTTTAGGTGAATACACCTGGCTTCCAAGCCTAGCTTGATAGCCTATTACAAGGGTTAAAACTCTTTGTTGCTGTGCAACAATAGAGCCCCCAGGTAATATTTTGAGCTGTGCTCAGTGGGTGCCTATGTTTGAGTTGTGCTGTGCAACAGACTCTCTTTGTCCCCTTATGATAATATTGGCTTGATAGCCGGATTACCGAAGTAACCAGAGTTGTGCTCTTAAGATAATATTGGCTTGATAGCTGGATTACCGAAGTAACCAGAGCTGTGCTCTTAAGATAATATTGGCTTGATAGTCGTATTAATAGGGTAGTCACAGCTGTGATTAACAAGCAGGAAGCCCCCATGTAACCAGAAAACTCTTTAAGGGAGAACAGCAGAAGCCCCGCTTTAGCAGAGATGCCGGTTTATTATATTGATCATAATATATACATTGTCAAAAATATGTACATAAGAGGAGCCTATGGCTCAGGTGTAGTAAGGCCGAAGATGAGCGATATTCCATGGCCGGTGGGTCTCCTCCTCCAATTTACGTGAGTCTTTGTGCTCTCGAACATCGATAAGGTAGTATGACCCGTTATGCAGATTCTTGTTGACCACAAAGGGTCCTTTCCAAGGCGGGGATAACTTGTGCATATCAGTCTGATCCTGGATGAGTCGGAGCACCAGATCGCCTTCTTGAAAAGCTCTGGTTCTAACCCGGTGGCTGTGATAACGACGCAGATCTTGCTGGTAAATCGACGAACGAGCTGCTGCAATGTCACGCTCCTCATCTAACAGGTCAAGTGCTTCCTGTCGTGCCTTCTCATTGTCAGCTTCAACATACGCCGCCACACGAGGCGAGTCATGATGGATGTCACTAGGGAGAACCGCCTCTGCTCCATAAACCATGAAAAAAGGTGTGTAACCTGTAGATCTGTTGGGCGTGGTATTGATGCTCCATAACACAGAAGGTAACTCTTCCACCCAACAACCCGGCGTCCTCTGCAGGGGAACCATAAGCCGGGGCTTGATGCCTCTCAGGATCTCTTGATTGGCTCTCTCAGCCTGACCATTAGATTGAGGATGAGCCACTGATGATACGTCAAGCCGGATGAGCTCATGTTGACAAAAGTCTTTCATAGCACCCTTGGATAGATTAGTGCCATTATCAGTTATAATGTTGTGTGGAAAACCAAACCGGAAAATCACCTTCTTGATGAATTAAACCGTCGTGGCTGCATCACACTTACTTACTGACTCTGCTTCCAGCCACTTGGTGAACTTATCAATCGCCACCAAAAGGTGGATCTTCTTATCCTTGGATCTCTTAAAGAGGCCAACCATATCTAGCCCCCAAGTTGCAAATGGCCAAGTGATTGGAATCATCCTCAATTCCTAAGCCGGAACATGAGCTCAACGTGAAAACTTCTGACAACCATCACACTTTTTCACCAAATCCTCAGCATCAGCATGAGCCGTCAGCCAATAGAAACTGTGACGAAAAGCTTTAGCTACCAAGGACTTTGAACCGGCGTGGTGACCACAATCTCCTTCCTGGATCTCACGCAAAATCTCACGGCCTTCTTCAGGAGATACGCAACGCTGAAACGCCCCTGTTACACTGCAATGATGCAATTCTCCATTGACGATAGTCATTGACTTGGACCGCCGGATTATCTGCCTGGCCAAAGTTTCATCCTCCGGCAACTCGCCCCAGTACATATACGCCAAATATGGAACCGTCCAATCTGGGATAACATGAAGAGCCGCTACCAACTGAGCCTCCGGATCAGGAACAGCCAAATCCTCCTCTGTAGGTAGATTGACCGACGGGTTATGCAAAACATCCAGAGAAACATTGGGTGGAACCGGTTTACATTGGGAACCCAAACGGCTCAAAGCGTCCGTCGCTTCATTCTTTTGCCGGTCCACATGATCAACCTGATAACCTTTGAAGTGACCAGCAACAATGTCCACCTCTCGACGATACACTGCCATGAGTGGGTCCTTGGAATCCCAAGTCCCAAACACTTGTTGAGCCACCAGGTCCGAGTCACCAAAGCATTTAACCCGGCTTAAATTCATCTCCTTAGCCATTCGAAGACCATGAAGTAAAGCCTCATATTCAGCTGCATTGTTAGTGCAAGGGAACATTAAACGGAGAACATAAAAAAACTTATCACCTCGTGGGGAAGTTAACACGACTCCAGCCCCCGAGCCCTCCAATTGCCTGGATCCATCGAAATGAATAGTCCAATAAGTATGATCCGGCTTTTCTTCCAGCGCTTGTAACTCTGTCCAGTCATTGATGAATCCACAAGCGCTTGGGACTTGATTGCCGTACGAGGCACATATTTTAACCCATGAGGTCCAAGCTCAATGGCCCACTTGGCAACCCGGCCAGTTGCTTCCCTGTTTTGGATTATATCTCCCAAAGGGGCAGAACTGACCACTGTGATGGGATGACCCTGGAAATACTGCTTAAGCTTTCGGCTTGCCATGAAAACTCCATACACAAGTTTCTGCCAATGTGGGTACCTCTGTTTGGACTCAATAAGCACCTCACTGATATAATAAATCGGCCGTTGAACCGGATATTCCTTCCCAGCCTCCTTGCGCTCCACCACAATAGCCACACTGACAGCCCGGGCATTAGCGGCCACATATAACAACAGCGGCTCTTTATCGACCGGAGCAGCAAGGACGGGTGGCTCAGCTAACTGTTTCTTCAAGTCCTCAAACGCCGCATTAGCAGCATCACTCCAGACAAAATTGTCTGTCTTTTTCATCATCTGATATAGAGGGATAGCTTTCTCTCCCAATCGGCTGATAAACCGGCTCAGCGCCGCAATACGACCTGCCAGACATTGAACATCGTTGATACACGCCGGTTTAGCCAGAGACGCAATATCCTTGATCTTTTCCGGATTAGGCTCAATGCTGCTATTAGACACTAGAAAACCCAAGAGCTTGCCTGCCGGTACACCACAAACACACTTGGCCAGATTAAGCATCAACTTATAGACCTGGAGATTATCAAAAGTTTCCTTCAAATCATCTATTAACGTCTCCTCTTTCCTGGACTTCACCACAATATCATCCACATAGGCATGAACAATGCGCCCAATCTGATTGTGAAGACAATTCTGCACACAGCGCTGTTAAGTCGCCTGGGCACTCTTGAGCCCAAAAGGCATAGACACATAGCAGAAGGCTCCAAAGGGAGTTATGAAAGCTGTCTTCTCCTAGTCCTTAACTGCCATTTTGATCTGATGATAACCAGAATAAGCATCCAGAAAACTCAACCGCTCACTACTCGCCGTAGCATCAATAATTTGATCAATACGAGGGACAGCAAAAGGATCAACTGGACAAGCCTTGTTCAAATCTGTGTAGTCCACACACATACGCCAAGTGCCATTCTTCTTAAGTACTAGCACCTGGTTAGCCAACCACTCGGGATGAAATACTTCAATGATAAACCCAGCCGTCAAGAGCCTTGCTACCTCCTCACCAATGGCCTTGCACCTTTCTTCATTGAAGCGGCGGAGAAACTGCTTGACCGGTTTAAACTTGGGATCGATATTAAGAGTGTGCTCAGCGAGTTCCCTCGGTACACTTGGCATGTCAGAAGGTTTCCATGCAAAGATGTCCCGGTTCTCATGGATGAACTCGATGAGCGCGCTTTCCTATTTCGGATCCAGGTTAGGGCTGATGCTAAACTGCTTGGATGAATCGCCAGGAATAAAATCAACCAGCTTAGTCTCATCAGCCGATTTAAACTTCAAGGCCGGATCATGCTCTGCAGTTGGCTTTTTCAAAGAAGTCATATCCGCCGGATCAACATTGTCCTTGTAGAACTTCAACTCCTCTATTGCACAAACTGACTCAGCATAGGCCGCATCACCTTCTTCACATTCTAAAGCGATCTTACGGCTCCCATGTACCGTGATGGTCCCCTTATGACCCGGCATCTTGAGCTGCAGATAAACATAACAGGGCCTTGCCATGAACTTAGCATAAGTCGACCGTCCAAACAGGGCATGATATGGGCTCTTGATTTTTACCACTTCAAAAGTCAATGTCTCTGATCTTGAATCGTGATCATCTCCAAAAACAACCTCCAGAGATATCTTACCAACTGGATACGCCAATTTACCAGGCACCACACCATGGAAAACGGTGTTTGACGGTTTAAGATTTTTATCTGTCAAGCCCATGCGACAGAAGGTTTCATAATAAAGGTTATTAATACTGCTCCCTCCATCCATGAGCACCTTGGTGAACTTATACCCTCCAACCTGAGGTGCTACCACTAATGCCAGATGACCCGGATTATCAACCCGGGCGGATGATCCTCTCAACTCCACACAATGGGCTGTTCAGACCAGCGCAAGTAACGGGGCACCGCCGGTTCAACGGAGTTCACTGCCCTTTCATGAAGCTTCTGATCGCGCTTGCACAGGCTAGTGGTGAAGACATAATATTGCCCACTATTCAACTGCTTCGGATTGCTCTGGTAACCCGACTGCTGCTGCAAGTTTCATATTCAGATAAGAAACTGCAAGTTCAGTTTCAGATAAGAAACTGCAACTTTCAGAGGCAGAACATTTATATTAACACGGCCTTTTCAAACAGGGTTAACATTATGTCGAAAGTTTTATTCATGGTCGAAAATGGAACTACCAGCCAGTTAACATCATGCTGATCAACATTCATGCATAGCACATCTTCATATGATGCACAGTCAAAAGGATATGTTATTTTTAAAATGCCCACACAATGTCGAGTGTGCGAACAACAGAGAAAACGGGGGACGAAGTTTTGGCAAGTGTTGGACGTGGTGTGCGTAGATGACAATGGGGACCCACATGTCAATAATGGCAGAGGCAAAAAATTTGGAGATATTTACCCTGCATCAGGTGGAATCGAACCCGGGCGGAACAGCTGTCGGGTAGTGTCACTTGGCCACGAGGCTAGTTCAGTACTTTCGTTACAAATAAGGCACTGACTCAGGTGGTCCGATCACCTCCTGCGCCTTTGTGCGCTCGCCGCGGTGCCGCTGTCTGCCATTGTGAACATGCTGAACAAACGAGAGGAATTTGGAGAGGACTGTACGTGGAGAGGCGGATAGTAGGGACCCACCAGGTCTATGGCCGTACGCAAGCAAGTGCCTCATCGAAAAATACTTCCTCCTAATGCTATATTGACGTTGGGGCCCACGGGTTTGTCAACATAGTTACATTTTTTTAGGTGCTTCAACGTAGGAGATAAATTCACAACGAAGCTGTGGAGCTGGCGGGTAGTATCATTTATTATCACTCGGGTAGCAAGTATCCGCTGGGTTTTGGGCTGCCCCATCTAGGCTTTCTTTTTTAACATGTGCAGCCCACGACATGCCGGTTTGTATTTTTTTGAGGGCCGTCATGTATCGACCGGCCTATGGACCTCCCATCCGAGGTTTTATTTTTCCTGAAACATCGGCAGCCCAATTTATGTATTCTTTTGAAGAAAACGCAGAGGTCTGTTATATTTTTCTATATAAGAATAGGAACGCCTGGTCCAACTTTTGTTTCCCTTCTAACTATATTATATATACTAGAAAAAGGGCCTGTGCATTGCAACGGGAGAAAATAAAACCAAACACCCCTAGCCTAATAAGGATGGACCAAGACTCCTGACAAGTCCATCTCCTTGATTTTTTTAGAATGAGTAAACAATTACTCATGGAGTAGGTGGATAATCAGACTACATTCTGTAGCGTAGCTCCAACGGGACATCACGTATAACGCGTGCATCTTCCTTTGTTCTAGCTAGACCAGCAGCCTCCTTGTGTGTCGGACGTGTGCAGTGAAAAACTTCTTCAGAACTGATTTGATCTCATTAAGGATAGGAAACCATGTTCACTATTTTAACATGGCATCCGACCCATGTCGTCACTTTTTTTTTCCTCGCACTCTCACCAGCGGTAACCACAGTGCCCACTTGATCACAATGTGTCCGAACATGGTCAATGGCAAGGTGATGAACTGAGCCACTGCATCACACGCATTCGAGGGTTGGCCCGGCTGAGAAATGATGGTCATGGGACGTCGCTTTAGGACACTAAGGGTTAGCCGGTTCAAGGAACTGGGTAGCGGGACATAAAGCTGGAAGCGCCGCTACTTTAGTCTCTCAAGAAACCCATGTGATTGCTCGCTCCAATTCCGAAATCAAAAAGGCATGGCAAATCACACACATTGTGTGCTGTTCTAGCACATCTAGTAACTAAAGACAACTACGAAAAATGAAACCTTATAATAAACAAAAGATGATTGCTTTGTTTGTAACGTCATAAATTGATTTGCTCGTATGTGCAGCTGCAGACACAACACAATAATAGAAGTAATTTCTTCTGATCACTCTTGGCTCGGGAAATAATGATTTTGACATAGCTTCACACTATTTATGTGACACGGAATCTGAACACAGGAACTGTGGAAGCTTTTTTTGTTTAGCAAATGCTCCTAATTTTCATTGCAATGGTGTTGAATGTCGATGCATGATGATCTTCTAGCCTATGGTTTTCTCTATGCCATCTGAGCTGAAAGAGGCATTATGTATGTGAAGTGTGGAGAAGAATAGGGTTCAGAGATGATGAAAAATGCAATTTTACTCTTCAATACTTACGGCTGCAGAATATTCAGCACAACATAATTAGTTTCATTTGATTCGGTTCTCCTAAAGTAATACTAATTTAACCATCCATTTGCTAATTTTTAAGATTACTAACTTACAAGTTAAATATTTCATCACAAATAAAATGTGTTCAGTTTGTATAAGTGCACGAATTACCCTTGTTTTAGTTTGGCACTTATGACTCGTTTGTAGCTTTTCGAGGCAATACTGACCTATGAGCAAACTTTAGAATATATTAAATTTTTTCATCACTGTACAAAAATTCTGCTATTTTGTCCTTGAGCTAATCCGTTATTATTTTAGTTACTGAATTCTTGAAGGTACATAACCATGTTTAAACAAATAACATCATAACGTGATATATTACTGAGTTTGGCGAATGGCAGAATCATCCATGACCCATCCATATTACAGATGCAAGTTACCAATGCATATATGATGTTATGCTGCTGAAGAATTATCAGCCACGCTCATAAGGCAAGTGCAAATGTCCAATAGCTTGTATTCCATAACTGATGTATTTCAAAAAGTCTAACTGCACAATGTTGTGACCTGCTGTGAGTCCAAACTAACCAAGGACTGGTCAATTCTGGGATTTAGAAAGTAGAAGCATGGGGCTAAGAAATCAAAAGGTTCTGTTATTGTTTCAAATGTTTCTAGGTGACGGGGTAATATTTTCTACATATAGTCAAGAATTGCTTCGAACGGGATCATATAGTCAAGAACTAAATAGAAGAACTTTTAGAGATTCTTCAACGGCCTACCCGGGGGGAGCACGCCAAGCAGGCCGGCATTCCGGCGAAGTCGGCGTTCAAAATGCTAATATGATTTTCGAATAGAAAAATGGTATCATATGGCTTGAGATGCTCATGTTCTTACCTCTTGTACACCGCACCAGAAATGATGTAATGTAACTAAAAGATTTGCTCGTTACGCCAAGGTCCCATCGGTGTTTCCAGGGCACTACTGTACTCACTGATGGCGTTGAGAGAGACCAGAACGTCTTCTCGAGTGCGGTGGCGAGGAGGGCTTTCCCTTGCCTGGAACGAAGCAGCGAAGCAGCCATAGACCCTGTCACCCAGATGACCATGTCCATCATCGTCTTGCTCATCTTCTATGTCATCTCTGACCGCTTCCACACCCTGAGTAACCAAGATCAGTAGTGATGACTGAATGATGAACAAGTAGTAACTCACACAAAGAGGAAAGTGTGTTAGTTACTTAGTAGTTGAGTTATAGGTTGAATGAATGAATGATGAACAATCAGTAACTCTTGAATGAATGATGAACAAGTAGTAACTCGACTCCGAGGGTCTTGTTGACTCCACGCTTCAGCGGCCCTGCCTGGCTGTTCCCGTCGGCTCCGTCGGTGCTGCCGAAGCATTAGCTCACGCCTCCAGCTGCTTGAGATCTAATCAGGTTGGCTACGTTTTGAACCTGCACGATAGTGGATTCAGAGGAATTGCCTTGTCGTAAAAAAACAAAAGGGATAGAGCAGACCAGAGCAGTCTGTACCAGACTGCAGTAGGCCTTTTGCACATGAAGATGCCTTTGATGAGGTGGTTGGTGCCCACGGCGATGGCCTTGGCGAGCATGCCATTGTTTCTCTCCACCCGCGATGCTGACGCCGATGGGGGCGGCCTTGATGCCCTAGAAGGCGCGGACAAGCAGGAGTCAGAGAAGCACGTCGAAGGATGGCAGGAGCGTGGCGTCGGCAACGCCGTAGTTAGGGAGCACGCCGTCCTTGTCTGGCAGCTTGAAGAGGTAATGCAGGCGGTCGAGCTTGATCACAGTCTCGTTCCTTGCCAGCAGCCAGCCGAACTTGCGGCCGACGCGCACCAGGGTCATCACGCTGTTGTTGAGGAGCACGCCGTCCTTGTCCGGCAGCTTGAAGAGGTAGTGCAGGCGGTCGAACTTGACCACGGGCTTGTCCCTCGCTAACTGCCAGCCAAGGTCGCGGCCTACCCACATCACGGTGGTCACTCCCACATCCTCCTTGAAGATCCTCATGATTGGCTTCACGGAGAAATCTGATCCGACTCAGTGACATAGCGAGGATGGAGTTGGAGGAGCACGATAATGGATTCAGAGGAATTGCCTTGTCGTAAAAAAACAAAAGGGATAGAGCAGGCCAGAGCAGTCTGTACCAGACTGCAGTAGGCCTTGTTGCACATGAAGATGCCTTTGATGAGGTGGTTGGTGCCCACGGCGATGGCCTTGGCGAGCATGCCGTTGTTTCTCTCCACCCGCGATGCTGACGCCGATGGGGGCGGCCTTGATGCCCTAGAAGGCGCGGACAAGCAGGAGTCAGAGAAGCACGTCGAGGGATGGCAGCAGCGTGGCGTCGGCAACGCCGTAGTTAGGGAGCAGGCCGTCCTTGTCTGGCAGCTTGAAGAGGTAATGCAGGCGGTCGAGCTTGATCACAGTCTCGTTCCTTGCCAGCAGCCAGCCGAACTTGCGGCCGACGCGCACCAGGGTCATCACGCTGTTGTTGAGGAGCACGCCGTCCTTGTCCGGCAGCTTGAAGAGGTAGTGCAGGCGGTCGAGCTTGACCACGGGCTTGTCCCTCGCTAACTGCCAGCCAAGGTCGCGGCCTACCCACATCACGGTCGTCACTCCCACATCCTCCTTGAAGATCCTCACGATTGGCTTCACGAAGAAATCTGATCCGACTCAGTGACACAGTGAGGATGGAGTTGGAGGAGGCTGCGGGTAGCTGCGCCGTCACGGCCATCCCCGGGCGCGGGGCGGCGGAGTGGCTGTTGGCGCGAAGCCGCCGTGAGCGGGTAGATCGGGAGGAGGCTCCGACCTCCGAGACCGGTAGACAGTAAAAACGCTGGCGTGCGAGTCAGAATTTTTTTGATAGCTAGGGAGATGAGATCGATCCGAACCAGGTGCGCACCGGAAGGTGGAATCATGGTATTGGTGTGGGACTGTCCTTTTTTTCTTTTCTAGTGTATAAATCTAATTTTAAATCTCAGCCGTTAATCTGTAAGGTTATCATAAAATCAATGGATATAAATAGATGACGTATGGAGAACTATGAAAGTCTCCGTCCTTTAATATTAGGTAAAGATTTAAATTATTTTATATGTATTATTGTTATTGTCATCATATATTTAACAAACACTTGCATATGTAAGAAAACAATATCCCACATCTTATTAGCTTATAAAAATAATTTCTTAACAATAAAATACTAGATTTTTTTGGCAACGAAAATCGTGGTGATTGTGTACAAAAGCTTGGTAAGATTTAAAGACCAATGTAATAATAAATCACTTATTATTTAAATATATTTATAACAAAATGCTCAACCCCTGTTTATTTTTTGATAAGATTGTTGCGCCCAACCCAACATTAGAATTAGAATCAGCTCATCAAAATCGTGTATTTCGAAGAAGTGCAAATGGCCTGTAATTTTTCAGGAGAAAAATAAATGGGCCGCATGGACGCTACATTATTTGTTCACCCAGCCCAGCAAATGGACTGTAATTCTAAAAGAAAGATCAAATTGACTGTAAGTTCTAAAAAATGGGTTGAATACGTGCCACATTTTTGGAGGCTGAAATGTGGGCCAATAGGTCGAAGCCAACGCAAGTCGTTGTCAACTTAGTCAATAAATGATTCTGACATCGTTAGCCGTTGGATTTACATCCAGCGACCGGCATCCATCTTCAATCTCTCGTCTTCTTCCTCCAGCGCCGCCGATACCACCTGCTCCCGCCTCCTGCTGCTAGCAGCTCTGCTTAGCACGCTTCGCTGTGATGCGCTACCACACCGTTGGCCAGGCCATCCCTCCACCCCTCCACACCTCCTGTTCTTCTCCACCGACTGCCGAACCACACCGCACCAGAACCAGTTAACCCTCGTACACCTCTCCGTCTGTAACCCTACTCCGGCGTCTTCCCATCTCCGGCTCGTTGCTGTCCGGGGCCTCGCCGTCATCCACCACATTGGATGCGCTCGGCGCGGAGTAGTCAACATGGTCAACGAACGACATCCATCGGAAGTAGACTGTGCGTGGAGAGGCTGACAGCTGGGTCCACGGCCGCACGCAAGGAAATGCCTCCTTATTACGCGCAAAATAATGATTCCTCCACCTCACAGCTGGGACCCACCGAAAGGGCCTCTGTATTTCGCGAAAAAAAATTCCCGCCGCTGACAGATCGGGCCCACCAGCTATATCTTCACACGCAAGGAAGTGCCTCGTTATTATGCACAAAAAATGAATACCCCCTGCTAGCTGGGACCCACCATAGTGGGAGCCTAACTTGTGGGCCTACTAAGTTGACGGGGACGGAGGGCTTTGTCAACTTAGTCAATATGAACGATTCTAGCTCCAGTGACCATATGATGTCCATCCAACGATTGTAGTGCTTCTTCAACCTTTGGTCTTTTTGCTCCAGCCGCCCAAACCAGCGCCGGTCGTGCCGCATGCTCCTGTTTCCCGTGGCCGGCTGTGATGCCCCGGATGCCTCACCGCCGCCTACTACTCCCACCGCTGGCCAGGTGATACGTCTCCATCGTATCTACTTTTCCAAACACTTTTGCCCTTGTTTTGGACTCTAACTTGCATAATTTGAATGGAACTAACCCGGACTGACGCTGTTTTCAGCAGAATTGTCGTGGTGTTATTTTTGTGCAGAAATAAAAGTTCTCAGAATGACTTGAAACTTCACGGAGAATATTTTTGGAATTAATAAAAAATACTGGTGAAAGAATCAAGGCCAGGGGGCCCACACCCTGTCCACGAGGGTGGGGGCGCACCCCCTGCCTCGTGGGCCCCCTGGTGCTCCATCGACCTCAACTCCAACTCTATATATTCACGTTCGGGGAGAAAAAAATCGGAGAGAAGGATTCATCGCGTTTACGATACGGATCCGCCGCCAAGCCCTAATCTCTCTCGGGAGGGCTGTTCTAGAGTTCGTTCGGGGCTCCAGAGAGAGGAATCCGTCGCCATCGTCACCGTCAACCTTCCTCCATCACAAATTTCATGATGCTCACCGCCGTGCGTGAGTAATTCCATCGTAGGCTTGCTGGACGGTGATGGGTTGGATGAGATTTACCATGTAATCGAGTTAGTTTTGTTAGGGTTTGATCCCTAGTATCCACTATGTTATGAGATTGATGTTGCTATGACTTTGCTATGTTTAATGCTTGTCACTAGGGCCCGAATGCCATGATTTCAGATCTGAACCTATTATGTTTTCATGAATATATGTGAGTTCTTGGTCCTATCTTGCAATTCAATAGTCACCTACTATGTGTTATGATCCGGCAACCCCGAAGTGACAATAATCGGGACCACTCCCGGTGATGACCGTAGTTTGAGGAGTTCATGTATTCACTAAGTGTTAATGCTTTGGTCCGGTACTCTATTAAAAGGAGGCCTTAATATCCCTTAGTTTCCGATAGGACCCCGCTGCCACGGGAGGGTAGGACAAAAGATGTCATGCAAGTTCTTTTCCATAAGCACGTATTACTATATTTGGAATACATGCCTACATTATATTGATGAATTGGAGCTAGTTCTGTGTCACCCTATGTTATAACTATTGCATGAGGAATCGCATCTGACATAATTCTCCATCATCGATCCAATGCCTACGAGCTTTCCACATATTGCTCTTTGCTTAGTTACTTTACCGTTTCCACTATTACAATTACTACGAAACTGCTACTGTTACTTTTGCCACCGTTACCGTTACTTCCATACTACTTTGCTACTAAATACTTTGCTGCAGATACTAAGTTATCCAGGTGTGGTTGAATTGACAACTCAACTGCTAATACTTGAGAATATTATTTGGCTCCCCTTGTGTCGAATCAATAAATTTGGGTTGAATACTCTACCCTCGAAAACTGGTGCGATCCCCTATACTTGTGGGTTATCAAGACTATTTTCTGGCGCCGTTGCCGGGGAGCATAGCTCTATTATTTGAGTCACTTGGGATTTATATCTGCTGGTCACTATGAGCAACTTGAAAGACGAAAGAACTAAGATTTTTCCCTCAACTACGAGGGGAGGTAAGTAACTGCCATCTAGCTCTGCACTTGATTCACCTTCTATTTTGAGTAAGCTTGCGACACCTAAACCTGCTTCTGCTATTAATTCTGATATGTCGCATGGTATTGATGATGCCACTTCTGCTATGCATGATGCGTATGATGAAACTACTTCTATGATTGATACTACTGTGCCATTGGGTGAATTTCTTGATGAACAACTTGCTAGGGCTAGAGAAAATGAAATTATTCAAAACTGATAATATTGATGAAAGTGATGATGAAGATTCTCCCCCTAGATATGAATTGCCTGTTGTACCTGAGGGTTATGTTATGGATGAAGAAACTGCTAGAGACTTTCTTGCTTGCAATGATAGAAATGACCTTAAGAAATTATTAGCTAAGCTTAAAGAAAAATCTTTGAATGCTAGAATGAAATATGACCCTGCTTTTGCTACTTCGCCTATCTGTGTTACTGATAAGGATTATAATTTCTCTGTCGATCCTGAGATAATTACTTTGGTTGAATCTGATCCTTTTTATGGCTATGAATCTGAAACTGTTGTGGCACATCTTACTAAATTAAATGATATAGCCACCATATTCACTAATGATGAGAAAACTCGTTACTACTATATCCTTAAGTTATTTCCGTTCTCATTAAAGGGTGATGCTAAAACATGGTTTAATTCTCTTGATCCTGGTTGTGTGTGTAGTCCCCGGGATATGATTTATTACTTCTCTGCTAAATATTTCCCCGCTCATAAGAAACAAGCTGCCTTAAGGGAAATATATAATTTTGTGCAAATTGAAGAAGAGAGTCTCCCACAAGCTTGGGGGAGGCTTCTCCAATTACTTAATGCTTTGCTTGATCATCCTCTCAAGAAAAATGAAATACTTGATATATTTTATAATGGACTAACTGATGCTTCCAGAGACCACGTGGATAGTTGTGCTAGTTGTGTTTTCAGGGAAAGAACAGTTGATCAAGCTGAATTGCTATTGAATAATATGTTGACTAATGAAAATAATTGGACACTTCCTGAACCAACTCCTAAGCCAACTCCGACGAAAAGGGATATTCTATTTCTCAGTCCTAAAGATATGCAAGAGGCAAAGAAATCTATGAAAGAAAAGGGTATTAAAGCTGATGATGTTAAGAATTTACCTCCTATTGAAGAATACATGGTCTTAATTTGCTGCCTGTTGAAGAAATACATCGTCTTGATAACTCGACACAGGTAGTAAAGGTAAATTCTCTCTATAGATTTGATGAAGGTGATATTCCTCGTTATAAGTCTGCTAGCCAATGCTTAGATGAGTTTGATAATTTTATTGTTAAACAAGAAAACTTCAATGCTTATGTTGGTAGACAATTGAAACGCAATGCTTATATGATTGAACACTTGAGTGATTATATGTCTAGAGTTAAAGGTGAACTTAAACTCATTAGTAAACATGCTTCTATGGTTACCACTCAAGTAGAACAAGTGCGTAAAGCTCAAAATGATTTGCTCAATGAATTAAATAATAAGAAGAATGATAATGCTGTTAGAGTTATGACTAGAGGGGGTAAAATGACTCAGGAACCTTTGTATCCTGAGGGCCACCCTAAGAGAATTGAGCAAGATTCTCAGAGAACTAATGTTGATGCACCTAGTCCTTCTAAAAGAAGAAAAATAAAATGATAGGACTTTGCATGCTTCTAGTGAACCTGTTGTTGACACACCTGAGAATCCCAATGATATTTCTATTTCTGATGCTGAAACACAATCTGGTGATGAACATGAACCTAGTGATAATGTTAATGATGATGTTCATGTTGATGCTCAACCTAGCAATGACAATGATGTAGAGATTGAAACTGTTGTTGATCTTGATAACCCGCAATCAAAGAATCAACGTTATGATAAGAGAGACTTTGTTGCTAGGAAGCACGGTAAAGAAAGAGAACCATGGGTTCAGAAACCCATGCCTTTTCCTCCTAAACCATCCAAGAAAAAGGATGATGAGGATTTTGAGCGCTTTGCTGAAATGATTAGACCTATCTTTTTGCGTATGTGTTTGACTGATATGCTTAAAATGAATCCTTATGCTAAGTACATGAAAGATATTGTTACAAATAAAAGAAAGATACCGAAAGCTGAAATTTCCACCATGCTTGCTAATTATACTTTTAAAGGTGGAATACCTAAGAAACTTGGAGATCCAGGAGTACCAACTATACCATGCTCCATTAAAAGAAACTATGTTAAAACTGCTTTATGTGATCTTGGAGCCGGTGTTAGTGTTATGCCTCTCTCTTTATATCGTAGACTTGATTTGAATAAGTTGACACCTACTGAAATATCTTTGCAAATGGCCGATAAATCAACTGCTATACATGTCGGTATTTGTGAGGATGTGCCTGTTGTGGTTGCAAACGTTACTATTTTAGCGGACTTTGTTATTCTTGATATTCCCGAGGACGATAGTATGTCGATTATCCTTGTTAGACATTTTTTGAATACTGCAGGGGCTGTTATTGATTGCAACAAAGGCAATTTCACTTTTCATGTTAATGGTAATGAGCGTACGGTACACTTTCCGAGGAAACAACCTCAAGTCCACAGTATCAATTCCATTGGAAAAATTCCAACGATTACTATTGGAGGTTTTGAGTTTCCTCTTCCTACTGTCAAGAAGAAATTTGATATTCTTATTGTTGGGGATGTGCATATCCCAGTTGAGGTAACCTAGTGCTATTTGAAAATTCTCCGGTTTCATGCGATTCGGAATGAGTTTGTTAACAAGACTTGATCAACCTTGTTAGTGGATTCCTTTTGATGAGCATGAGATGGATGAAGTTAGAAAGCACAACTCTGTGTACCCTCCTTTTACTTTCTGCTATTTAGATTAAATAAAGCAAAAATAGTATTTTTCTGTCTGTTTTTTGAATTATCCGTGCAATAAAAAATACCCCGAAAATAAAAGTTCTCCAAATGCCCTGAAAATGAAATATGATTTTCTCTAGAATATTTGAGAATATTTGGCACTGAGAACACATCAGGGGGAGCCAGCACCTGGCCACGAGGGTCCAGGGCGTGCCCCCTGCCTCATGGGCCCCTCGTGGCCCCCCTCCACTTATTCCAGCAACCACACACTCCTTCCTCCCAAAAAAATCACCAACCAGCTCAAGCACGAGTTCTAGCTCATCTTGCTGCAATTTTCGATATCCTTGCTCAAAGCTCCACTCACAAAACTGCTTTGGGCGATTGTTCTTCGGTATGTGACTCCTCCAATGGTCCAATTAGTTTTTGTTCTAGTGCTTTATTCATTGCAAATTTTTGCTACTTAGGTGACCCTGTTCTTGAGCTTGCATGTCAAATTTATATGGTCCCAAGTAGTTCTAATGCATGATATAGTCTCTAGGCACTTGTGGGAGTAGTTGCTATCAATTTTGTTGAGTTTGGTTCACTTTTATTTTAAGTTACTAAAAATTTCAGAAATTTTCAGAAATTGATGAAGAGATTTTTGAGGGGCTCTTCGAGCCGAAGCTCGAAGGATAAGCAGAGTGAAGAGGACAAAAGGCCCAAATATAATCTCCCTCGCACCACGGAGGTTCGACCGTGTGAATGGCCTTGTGATGATTTCCTGAGGGCAGCCGGGATCCATGATGATTTTTATTATTTGGCTGAGAATGCGGGCCTCACCGACTTCCTCCGCGACCAGCGCGAATAGTATCTCCGCTCACTAATATTTTTGTGCAAAATTTTCATTTCCATGCTAGGAAATCGCCACCTTCGGTGGATTTTTATTTATATGATGAGTATAAGGAGATGTCACTTTATGACTTTTGTGGGGTTTGCAAGTTGCCCTTTGAGGGCAGCATAGAGGAACCACATCATAATGATGTGGAAGGGTTTATTGATATGATTGCTGTAGGGGAGACGAGGAAGGTTTTCGATGCAAGAATTACTAGCATACACTTTCCTGTTCTACGTTACTTTGCAATATTTGCTAGTAGATGCTTAATTGGTCACGGGAACTGTGGAGATCTTAGTGCCCCTGATATTATTATTCTGCGCCATGCTTTGTTTCGTGATACCACTTTTAGTTTAGGCGCTATTGTTGCTAAGCGGTTAAATCTGAACCGTACGAAGGGTCCCATCTTTGGAGGTATCTTTGCTTCGCGTCTTGCTAAATATTTTGAGATACCTATTAGACACTATGAGAAAGAGGAAAAGTTGATGCCTCCTATTTTTCTAGACTATAAGAGTATGGTAGCACATGATTTTATTGTTAAGAATAAGAAAAAGATGCTTAACTATAGACTGATATTTGATAAAAATTACTTTGAGACTATTACCTTGCCTGCTCCTTCTTTGTTCAACATATCTTCAGGCATGTACCTTGTTCTTCCGGAGGCCATTCATGCCTACCGGAGCCTAACACCAGCTCCAGAACCCGAGCCGGAGCCACCACTTGATCCTCACCGTCAGTCTGTTTATCAGTGGGATCCGGAGGAGATCGCCAACCAGTGGCACCCCGAGGATCCTCCTCGGTACACCGGAGAGAGTAGCTTTGATCCATGGGCATAGACCAACTTAGGCCAAAATCCTAAGCTTGGGGGAGTACGTGTTTCTCACCGACATTACATTCATGTTCACACACTCATTCTAGTTGCCCGTGCTCATACTTTTTCATTGTAATATCCATGTTAGTTTATTTTCTTTTTCTCGCTTTCTTCTTGTGTGTTCGAAAAACCTTGAGAAAAACAAAAAAATTAGTTGTAGCTCTAGCTAGTTTACTTTCCATGCTTGTAGTAGTAATAATTAAAAGAAAACCCAAAAAGATTTCTTGTTCTTCTTTTGCTTGTTGGGAGCTTTCCCGTGTAAATAGTTTTATTTCTTTTCTTTTCTTTGGGGGTCGAGAGGAGAAGACCATAATGAAAATGTCGACGTGGCTCTTATATGCATTATTGTTGATTTAACAAAGAGCCCATATTACCTTGTCTTCTCCTTTGTATCAGATGCTTGCAGATTCCAGCTTAGTCCAATGCACGTGCACTATTATTATTATACACACCATTCGATCGTGCAAATGAAAGGCAATAATGACGATATATGATGGACTGATTGAGATGAGAGAAGCTGGTATGAACTCGACCTCTCTTGTTTTTGTAAATATGATTAGTTCATCGTTCCTGATTCAGCCTATTATGAATGAAACATGTTTGCAATGACAATAGAGATTATAATTGCTTATGCCATGCTTAATTAGCTAGGAGTTTATAATGGTTTACCTCGCGTGCCAACATGCTATTAAAATGGTTGTGATGTGGTATGATAGGGTGGTATCCTCCTTTGAACGATTCGAGTGACTTGACTTGGCACATGTTCACGCATGTAGTTGAAACAAAATCAACATAGCCTTCACGATATTTATGTTCATGGAGGATTATATCCTACTCATACTTGCACTCAATGTTTATTAATTTTAATGCATGTTCATGACTGTTGTCGCTCTCTAGTTGGTCGCTTCCCAGTCTTTTTCTAGCCTTCACTTGTACTAAGCGGGGAATACTGCTTGTGCATCCACTTTCATAAACCCCAAAGTTATTCCATATGAGTCCACCATACCTTCCTATATGCGGTATCTATCTGCCGTTCCAAGTAAATTTGTATGTGCCAAACTCAAAACCTTCAAATGAAATTCTGTTTTGCATGCTCGAATGGCTCATGTATCAACTAGGGCTGCCTGTATCTCCCATGCTAGGCGGGTTATTCTGAAGAGGAGTGGACTCCGCTCCTCACTCACGAGAAAATGGCTGGTCACTGGGATGCCCAGTCCCATGCTCTAAGCAAATCAAATTGAAATAATTGCAAACAAAACTCCCCCAGGGCTGTTGCTAGTTGGAGGCACTCGTTGTTTCGAGCCAGCCATGGATTGATGCTTGTTGGTGGTGGGGGGGGTATAAACTTTACCATTCTGCTTGGGAACCGCCTATAATGTGTGTAGCATGGAAGATATCAAGATCTCTCGGTTGTTATGTTGACAATGAAAGTATGCCGCTCAAAATATTATTCATCTCTATTTCAAAATCGAGCTCTGGCACCTCTACAAATCCCTGCTTGCCTCTACGAAGGGCCTATCTATTTACTTTTATGTTGAGTCATCATCCTCTTATTAAAAAGCACCAGCTGGAGAGCACCGCTGTCATTTGCATCCATTATTATTAATCTATATCGAGTATGACTATGAATGGATCTCTTTTACCATGAATTACAATGTTTAGTCAGTCCTTGATCTTCAAAGGTGCTCTGCATTTATGTTTTGCGGTCTCAAAAAGGGCTAGCGAGATACCATCTTGTTATATCGTATTATGATTGTTTTGAGAAAGTGTTTTCATTCGAGATTTATTATTATTGCTCGCTAGTTGATTATCCCATTGATATGAGTAAACATGATATCTAAATGTTATTGTGAATATGGTTAGTTCATAATCTTTGCTGAAAACTTGAATGCTGGCTTTACATATTTACAACAACAAGAGCAAACAGAGTTTGTAAAAGTTCTTCTTTATCATTCAGTTTGTCAACTGAATTGCTTGAGGACAAGCAAAGGTTTAACCTTGGGGGAGTTGACACGTCTCCATCGTATCTACTTTTCCAAACACTTTTGCCCTTGTTTTGGACTTTAACTTGCATGATTTGAATGGAACTAACCCGGACTGATGTTGTTTTCAGAAGAATTGTCATGGTGTTATTTTTGTGCAGAAATAAAAGTTCTCGGAATGACCTGAAACTTCACGGAGAATATTTTTGGAATTAATAAAAAATACTGGCGAAAGAATCAAGGCCAGGGGGCCCACACCCTGTCCACGAGGGTGGGGGCGCGCTTCCCTGCCTCTTGGCCCCCCTGGTGCTCCATTGACCTCAACTCCAACTCTATATATTCATGTTCGGGGAGAAAAAAATCAGAGAGAAGGATTCATCGCGTTTTACGATACGGAGCCGCTGCCAAGCCCTAATCTCTCTCGGGAGGGCTGATCTGGAGTCCGTTCGGGGCTCCAGAGAGGGGAATCCGTCGCCATCGTCATCATCAACCTTCCTCCATCACCAATTTCTTGATGCTCACCGCCGTGCGTGAGTAATTCCATCGTAGGCTTGCTGGACGGTGATGGGTTGGATGAGATTTACCATGTAATCAAGTTAGTTTTGTTAGGGTTTGATCCCTAGTATCCACTATGTTTTGAGATTGATGTTGCTATGACTTTGCTATGCTTAATGCTTGTCACTAGGGCCCGAGTGCCATGATTTCAGATCTGAACCTATTATGTTTTCATGAATATATGTGAGTTCTTGATCCTATCTTGCAAGCCAATAGTCACCTACTATGTGTTATGATCCGGCAACCCTGAAGTGACAATAATCGGGACCACTCTCGGTGATGACCGTAGTTTGAGGAGTTCATGTATTCACTAAGTGTTAATGCTTTGGTCTGGTACTCCATTAAAAGAAGGCCTTAATATCCCTTAGTTTCCGATAGGACCCCGCTGCCACGGGAGGGTAGGACAAAAGATGTCATGCAAGTTCTTTTCCATAAACACGCATGACTATATTCGGAATACATGCCTACATTATATTGATGAATTGGAGCTAGTTCTGTGTCACCCTATGTTATAACTATTGCATGAGGAATCGCAACCGACATAATTCTCCATCACCGATCCAATGCCTACGAGCTTTCCACATATTGCTCTTTGCTTAGTTACTTTACCGTTGCCACTGTTACAATTACTACGAAACTGCTACTGTTACTTTTGCCACCGTTACCGTTACTTCCATACTACTTTGCTACTAAATACTTTGCTGCAGATACTAAGTTATCCAGGTGTGGTTGAATTGACAACTCAACTGCTAGTACTTGAGCATATTCTTTGGCTCCGCTTGTGTCGAATCAATAAATTTGGGTTGAATACTCTACCCTCGAAAACTGTTGCGATCCCCTATACTTGTGGGTTATCACCAGGCCCTGCGGCGACGGCAGCCTCACACCGCAGCCGAATAAGTGGACCCTCATACTCCTCTCCGCGTGGGCATCCACTGCCGCGTTGTCCCCTTCCTAGGCCTCGCCGTCGTCCACCGCCCTGGTGCTCTCGGCGCGGCGTGGTCAACATGGTCAAGGAACGACTTCCATCGGAAGAGTACTGTACGTGGAGAGGCTGATAGTTGGGTCCACCGCTGCAGCAAGGAAGTGCCTCCTTATTACGCGGAAAATAATGATTCCTCCACCTGACAGCAGGGACCCACCAGACGGGCCACTGTATTTCGTGAAAAAAAATGTTTCCCCCCTGACTGCTGGGACCCACTAGCTACATCTTCGCACGCAAGGAAGTGCGTCCATATTACGGGCAAAAAAATGATTCTCCCCTCTGACTGCTGGGACCCACCAGCTACATCTTCGCACGCCAGGAAGTGCTGACAGTCGGGACCCACCCCGTCAAAGCGTACGTAGCGTTGTCATTCTAGTCGCGAACGTGTACATACATACTGGTCGATCGGTCTATCTGCAGGCTGCAGCGCTGAACTGTGGTCATGTAAAGAAGGGCACGTGTGGTAGTAGAGGCGCGCACGTAGCATGTACACATACGTACAGCGGCCCGGGTGCAAGAAAGTAAATACGGCCACGGACGTACATACGGGCGGGGTCTCGAACGCCTACTCGCACATACGTACGGCCAGGGCTCGTGTACATGGCTGTGGCTGGGTCGGAACGGAGAAACTGCGTCGTCGTCGTGTTCATGGGGAGGCAACGGAATGCGTCGTGTTCATCCGGAGGCAACGGAACACGTGTTGTTCATCGGGAGCCAACCGTCTTGGACGGAACAGCCAATGGAAACGAGGCCTGGCATACCGCAGAACGGAGGAAACGGCCTTGTGTTCGACCGGCCACGGTGGAAATGGGATCCTGTTCATCGGGAGGGATCTGGCGTACAGCAAAACGGAGGAAACGGACCTCCTACGGTTGAAATGGGGTCCTGTTGATCGGGAGGGGTATGGTGTACTGCAAAACGGAGGAAACGGACTTGTGTTGGAGCACTACGGTCGAAACGGGGGTCCTGTTCATCAGGAGGGGTGTGGCGTACCGCAAAACGGGACTCCACGGGATACTGTTCATCTCCACCGTCGACCTCCTCCAGCCTCTACGGGCTACTGTTCATCCACCGTCGACCTCCTCCAGCCTCCACCTGCGACTGTTCATCCAGCCTCCACCGCGCTCCTCCACTGGCTACTGTTCAACCAGCCCTCTCCACGGGGTCCTGTTCAACCACCCCTCCACGGGTTACTGTTCATCCAGCCCTCCACCGCTACTATTCAACCAGCCCTCCACAGGGTCCAGTTCATCCAAGCCTCCATGGGGTCCAGTTCATCCACAGGCTTGATCGATCGGGGTACTGTTCATCCAGCGGCAACGGCCTCAACTACCACAGGGTCCTGTTCATCCAATGTCGGGGTAATTGACCACGGGTACCCCGAAGACGGCAAGACAATATTTCAAGACATAGGGGCTAGCAAAGCCCCTCATTCCGACGGCTCGGGCCGCCCAGGCGGCCCCCTATCCGACTGCCCGGGCCGACTCGCCACCCGGCCTGCTCCCCATCCGGCTGCCCCAGCCAGCCGACTGCGCCAACCAGTCGGCTGCTCGAAGTCAATCGCCGACACCGACAAGACGGCCGCACCCGGCACTATTGATGAATAGTAGCGACGACATCATCTACAGTGTATCTGTCCCTGGGCACTATTTTATAAAGTGTGCCAGGGACAAGGAGGCATGCACATCACGTCCACACCATCATGGGCATGGTGCCCCATGCCCACTTGTCCCATGGCACTACCTAGTTTACATCCTAAACTACCCCCAAGCCTATATAAGCTAGCTAGCAAGCACACATCCATCCATCCACACAAACACACGTATGAGCACACATACTCAT
The DNA here is from genome assembly GCF_018294505.1 of Triticum aestivum. NCBI lineage: Eukaryota > Viridiplantae > Streptophyta > Magnoliopsida > Poales > Poaceae > Triticum > Triticum aestivum. The sequence goes on from NC_057799.1 coordinate 598,909,423, forward strand.
TCGGCCACAAGAGCCACGGCCAGCCACGCCACACACACACGTATGAGCACACATACTCATTCGGCCACAAGGGCCACGGCTAGCCATCCACACACACGTATGAGCACACATACTCATTCGGCCACAAGAGCCACGGCCAGCCACGCCACACACACGTATGAGCACACATACTCATTCGGCCACAAGAGCCACGGCTAGCCACGCCACACACTCGCGTATATACGAGATCAGATGCCTGTGGCACTGATCTCAGATACAGCTCCAAGAGCACTTTGTACTGCCCGATGTAGACCCCACATATATATCCAGACATGCAAGAGTAGGGGTATTATCTCTCCGGAGAGCCCCGAACCTGGGTAAACTACCGCGTGATACTCGCATACCCGTCCCCGGATATTCCGGCAGCACTCTTGCCCTCACACTAAGCCACCCTGTGGCATCTGTCGTCTCGCAACCCCCCGTGAGAATACCACGACAGTTGGCGCCCACCGGGGGCCTGCTGCTTCTGGTTTCGCAGTCCCGGCGAGACCATCTTCGTCTCCACCGCCGCGGCGTCGCACCGTCACTCCGATAGCGGTCGGGGGCTCGACATCGACATGCCCCCGGAGTGGCCGCGAGGGGCGGTGCGCCCTCGTCTTCGGCCTCGCCCTCTTCGTCACCACCGTTGCGACGCCGGTCGTCCGTCCGCGCGCGCGCCGCGCGCGGGGCCTCGCTTCGGTCGGCCGCATCCATCCACGCGTCGCTCGCGTCTACTCCCCTCCGGGTTGCGCCTTGCTCCGGCCGCGCGTTCACTCCTCCATACACCATCTATGCAAACTAGCTAGAGCAAGTCAAACAATGGTCAAACCACTAGGCATACACCCATGCATAGTCCACATGCAAGTCAGATACTAGTTTGATAGTCTGAACATTGGTCCGATGATATCCAGACAATGTCCAGATAATGGCCATCCACCAAGCTCGGGCTCGTCCATGGCCGCTCGGCCATTGCCCTCGTCGCCTATGCCTAGCCCGTGCAGCTCCGCCCGGGCCTCGCGCGTCACCACGCTCCGACCTCTCGGCTGTGCCCCGGCGGCTCCAGGGCGACCTGCCCGAGCCCGTGGCCTCGCTTCCATGGCCACCTAGCGTCCTCGCGCCTCCCATCTGCAGCTCCCGGCAGTGGCACCATCGAGTCGTCGTCCCGGGACCCGCCGGCCGCAGCGCCTGTCCCGATCTTGCGGCTCCTCCCGCGGCCGCGCGGGCGTCCCCTCCGTCCCCATGGGCCTCCTGCTCTGGCCTCGCGCTCGTCTCCTGCGACCGACCCCAGCACCGCGCCCGCGGCTCCCCGTCTACGTGAGCCCGCGGCTCCGCCGGCCAACTGCTCGGCCGCCCTCGCGCGCTCGCCCTGCTCCGGGCCGGCTGCCGCCCTCCTCCGCCAGCTCCCACCCGCGCCCGCGTCGTGCCCAGCAGCTCGTGTGCCCCGCCGGCTACTGGCCTCCCGCGCCGGGTCCGGCCCCCGTGCCTGCCGGCTGCTGGCCTCCCGCGCCGGGTCCGGCCCCCGCGCCCGCCGGCTTGCCGCTCCAGCTGGCGGCCGGCTTCCGCCCGCTTCCCGGCCTGCCGGCTTCTGCCGGGACCCGAACACCGGCTGCTGCCGTCCCGCTCCTGCCGACTGCTCAGGCAGTGAAAGAAAAGAAAGAAGAGTCAGGGGGCCGGCTTGCGCCAAAAAAAATAGACTATGCGTCCGGCTGCCCGTAGCCAGCAGAAAAGAAAGAGAAGGAAAAAAATTGATGCCGGGTGGAGAAAAGTCAGGTCGGATCCCCAGCCAGCTGACTAAAAAAAGTGTCCGTCCGGCTGCCGACAGCCGGCAGAAGAAAGAAGAAAAAGGGCGCTGCCAGACGCCTCGTCGCCTGGCCGGCTGTCCAAAACGGCTCGGCCGCATCCCGCTCGCCCCCTGGCCAGCCAAGCCCGACCGGCTGGACCCTCCTCGAGCGCCCGGAGGCTCGGGGGCTACACCCAGCGGGTGCGCTGACGCGCCCCCGTGAAGAAGAAGACAAAGTAGTTGTCGGGAGATCCGGCCCGACTGCTCAGCAGTCGGCCCGAATCTCGGGGGCTACACCCAGCGGGTGCGCTGACGCGCCCTCGCGAAGAAGAAGACAAAGTAGTTGTCGGGAGATCTGGCCCAACTGCTCAGAGTCGGCCTGCATCTCGGGGGCTACACGCAGCGGGTGCGCTGACGCGCCCCCGCGAAGAAGAAGACAAAGTAGTTGTCGGGAGATCCGGCCCGACTGCTCAGCAGTCGGCCCAAATCTCGGGGGCTACAGCCAGCGGGTGCGCTGACACGCCCCACGAGGAAGAAGACAAAGTAGTTGCCGGGAGATCCGGCCCGACTGCTCAGCAGTCGGCCCGAATCTCGGGGGCTACACCCAGTGGGTGCGCTGGCGCGCCCCCACGGAAGATTGCAAGAAACAAAAACAAGAGACAAAAGAAGAGTTTTTTCCGGCTGCTCGGGGGGCTATCTCCGCATTTTATTACAGTTGCATCACTGTTCGCCCCGATGCCAGCCAGAGTTGGCCCGGAGGCTAGCCGCTTGGCCTGATACGTTAGTTCCCGCAGACGGCTTAGTAGCGTGCGCGGTACCAAAGGCCCACTCTCACAGACCGCAGAATGGCTGTCCGGCTAGCAAGAGTGAACGCTAGAGGCCACCCACGCGAAAAACGTCCGGAAAGAATAACGGTTCGGGCGACCCGGCCGTTTCCTTTATGAGTATCCGCTGGGTCGGATCTGCTCCCAGAGTCTGAGTACTGTACACTTCACTTCGCGGCGGACTCTCAGCCACAGACCGCAGAGCAGCTGTCCGGCAAGCGAGAGCACAAGCCAAAAAGCAGAGGGAACATGAAAAGGATTAAGGGGGCTCGAACCAAACCGAGTCGGCACCCTCTGCATAAACTTGCAATGCTAAAAGCAAACATTTGATATATCCGTCTGGACTAACTTTGTCTTTTGCATGATCATTTCCGTGGGGAACCCCCCTCCTCGCTCGGAGGCTCGGAGGCTACACCCAGCGGGAACCCTTGCGTGCCCCCGCCGGAAGCAAGCCGCACCGGCTGCGGTCCGCAGCTAGCCGTCATCGACATCTTCTACATCAACACCCGCTAAAAAACCTCCGCCCAACTTCGCCAAGTTGCCCGGAGGCTCGGGGGCTACTATCAGGGTAATTGACCACGGGTACCCCGAAGACGGAAAGACAATATTTCAAGACATAGGGGCTAGCAAAGCCCCTCAGTCCGACTACTCAGGCCTCCCAGGCGGCCCCCTGTCCGACTGCCCGGGCCAACTCGCCACCCGGCCTGCTCCCAGTCCGGCTGCCCCAGCCAGCCGGCTGCCGACTGCGCCAACCAGCCGGCTGCCCGAAGTCAACCGCCGACACTGACAAGACGACCGCACGCGGCATTGTTGACGAATAGTAGCGACGACATCATCTACAGTGTATCTGTCCCTGGGCACTGTTTTATAAAGTGCGCCAGGGACAAGGAGGCATACACATCACGTCCACACCATCATGGGCATGGTGCCCCATGCCCACTTGTCCCATGGCACTACCTAGCATCATCCTAAGCTAACCCCAAGCTTATATAAGCTAGCTAGTAAGCACCCATCCATCCATCCACACACACACGTATGAGCACACATACTCATTCGGCCACAAGAGCCACGGCCAGCCACACCACACACACACGTATGAGCACACATACTCATTCAGCCACAAGAGCCACGGCCAGCCATCCACACACACACGTATGAGCACACATCCTCATTCGGCCACAAGAGCCACGGCCAGCCATGCCACACACACACGTATGAGCACACATACTCATTCGGCCACAAGAGCCACGGCCAGTCATGCCACACACTCGCGTATATACAAGATCAAATGCTTGTGGCACTGATCTCAGATACAGCTCCAGGAGCACTTTGTATTGCCCGATGGACACCCCACATATATATCCACACATGCAGGAGTAGGGGTATTATCTCTTCGAAGAGCCCCGAACCTAGGTAAACTACCGCGTGATACTCGCATACCCATCCCCGGATATTCCGGCAGCAGTCTTGCCCTCACACTAAGCCACCCGGTGGCATCTGTCGTCTCGCAACCCCCCCCCCCCCCCCGGTGAGCACGACATCCAACCCCCACCGGGAAATGTTCATCCAAACCCCCCAACAACGCTCATTGTTCATCCAGAGGCAGCATCGATCGGCTTCAGTTAGCAGCAGTAGCGAAGGAATCGCTCGATCGGATTCAGTTAACAGCCATCGATCGATCGCTCAGGTTCAGTAACGCGTAGCCTGCAGTGCAATCGCTCGGGTTCAGTTAGAGCCCAACGCCTCGCTCGGGTTCAGTTAGAGCGCAACGCATCGCACACACGCGCGTACATACGAGAGAAACGCGCATCGCTCAGCCCCCGACCACCCACCGTTACCGGGAACTCCCCCGATATTTTCCTCGCCCTCGCTTCTACCATGGTTTTCTCCGTCATGGACAGCCCAAAGAATGTCATGCAGCTGCGTCTCCGGCCCGCCCAGGACGAGAAGCCCATTTTCTGTCATTATTTTTTGTCACAGAAGTAGGAGCCCACGACATCTATGATGATACCTGGTTTTGTCACAATTATCGCCATAGAAGTGTCTTAAGCATGACAGGAAAAAAATTCGTTCAGCCCAAAATGTCACAGATGTGTCTTTTTTTTGTAGTGCAGGCGGACCTGCGGTTCAACCTGGCGATCCTAAAGGAGGACCGGGATGCGGGGCTCAACTCGACGCGGAGCGCGCGGATGCCGCTGCCATCGAGGCCCTCCTGCAGGCAGAACCGGATGTCGTGGATGTGAACCGGGCGGCAGAGGCTCAACTTGATGTGGAGCGCGCGGATGCCGCTGCCATCGAGGCCCTCCTGCAGGCGGAACCAGACGTCCTAGATTTGAAGCGGGCGGCGCAGGCTCAACTCGACGTGGAGCGCGCGGATGGCGCTGCCATCATTGCCCTCGTGCAGGTGGAACCGGATGTCCTGAACTTGAACCGGGCCGTGCTCGCGGATGGCGCGCGGATGCCGCTGCCATCGAGACCCTCCTGCAGGCGGAACCAGACGTCCTGGACTTGATCCGGGCGGCGGAGGCTCAACTCGACGCGGAGCGCGCGGATGGCGCTGCCATTGAGGCCCTCGTGCAGGCCAAATACGACGAGGTCGTCTCGTTCCATGAGCAATGATAGTTTTTCTTTATGTTGTTGTTTTTAGGGATCTTTTTCTGTGTAAAAACATATGTTATGCAAGTGACCTGACTTTCATCATTTGGGTCATTCGACCATTTCAGGTGGTTGGATGAATATCCTACATCTCCTAACCCTTCTCCTTCCTCACCTCTTCTTCTTCCCCAACAGACCACCGCACGGGCCGTACGGATCTTCCCCAACATGCGGTTGGGTAAACAATTGTATGAACGAATATTATGTGTCAGCGGTAGGATGGCTGAGTTTGATTTGATCACATGCGGTAGCACTAGTCAGCGAGGGTGCGTTCCCTTGGTTGGGTTCGCGGCGTGCAGGAGCGACTCTGTGAGGGTGTGGCGCGACCACGACAGCCGTGCAGAAGTGTACCTCCTTTTCATTTTGAAAACTTTAGGCAAGCTTGGCAAAAATGTGTGGCGAAGTATGGCAATGCAAGGCCTAGACCCAAACAGGATACAACTATGTATGTAGGAGTACTACTTGTGTTAAAAAAGAAAGGTGGGGTTTTCCTTCGTGGGACTGATCGATACAAATCCTCGTTTGATGTGTCAATTAATGCATATTTTTTTCTCCAACACCCAAAGAGCTAACCATCTCACTCCTCATCGCTTGATTAATGTAGCACCATGCAAACCAACCTTCTCACTTCCGCATGCATGCAAGGGTATATTAATGTCCTTGGTTGCTAGTACGAGGCAAACCCCATCAATTTTGCCTCGATTAGTGTTAGTGGCCTTCTGCAAATTGTAATTTTGATACTGGCCTTGTGTACAAAAAAATGGAGGTAGTAACTATTTGACTTCCTTTCCCAATGCGATGACGTCGACGATATCTCGAATGTTGTCGTTTGGCGAAGTGCGTTCGACGGAGAACACCATTGAGGGAGACCACGGTAAGTCGTTCGCAAGTGCCGGCTGCAAGCCGAGACAACCGCCTTATTTGTATCCAGGAAGTCCGTTGAACCAAAGGATGCGTAAATGTACTAGTACTACACAATAGCGTCGTCCGTCCAGCTTAGTGCGGTAAGGTGGTTTCTCGAAGAACACGATGGAGAAGTGGAGTCAGCGAAGAGTGAAATTATCATTACTTCGTCCGTGCTTTGTGATTTGAGGCCTCACTGCTTTGTGATTTGTGATAGAAGGGACAGGGGAGTAGACACTGTGCTCTATACTGTACATGCGTTCAAGCACGGGAGAAAGAGGAGAGAGATTGCATTTTTCTATTCCTTCAATCAATCAATTAGGGAGCTTTGGTTCCATCTTTTTGGCTTTGGCACCACCGTCCACAATGGTTCCCATCGATACCAAAAACTATTTTCACATTTGGCTACACATTGTGGATGCCCTTTACCGTACCACTTGGTTTTGCTCCTGTGTGCTATCTATACAAATCTCGATTATATTGATCTAAAAAAATTATTGTATCAAGATTAGTAAAAAGGAGGTGATTTTGCCGCGCGGATGGCGGGGGAGGTTTCTTATTTTTAGAGGGTGTTGGCCTGGTAGTTTGCTAACATGCGGTCCCACGTGTCAGTGCTTTACCAAGCCAATCCGCCTCCCACGTGAGGCAGAACAACGGCAGAAGAAACACGTGGTTAATTTGAAGAAGATGGGGGAGAAGCAAATTCAGAAACGAGTGAAATGATGGTTGCTTCATCCCTCCAACTTATTTTTTTAGCATTATTACTTCAACCCTCCAACTTAACTGTGGGAAAGGTGCAGCTTTGTGATTTGATGCCTCATTGCTCAGTACTACGCCAGCGCCATGACTGGGGTGCTTCACCACTGCTGCTCTGCACTGTTATTTCTGTATGGCACATGGACCCGGTTGCTTGATGTTCCACATGTCGGCGAAAGGGACTAGAACATTTATGAAAGCGAGCGCTCCACTCTTACAACGGAGGAGTACACGACACGGCGGCCCAGCGAACTGTTACTTGTATTGTAGTACTACTAGAGTTTTGCTGTTTCGCACGATCCATCGATACAAACCTGATTAAACAGGCAAGGGCGGGATTTTCCCCGCGCGGCAGATGATACTAGCATACATTTCAAAGGCGATTTTTAATGTATGCAAATTGAATAATTAAGTAACAATATGAGATCTAGTAAAACTAAAAACACATATGATTTATTGTGATAGAGTGTAGTAGTAGTCATGTATTGCATAGTTGTTAGATGTAACATGCGAGAACATGTAGATATGTACTTTTGGAGGGCCTACAGAGAGAAATTGGGCATAAAGTGGATTCAAATATTTGTATTCGTCTTCATAGCATTTGTAACTCATATCTACAGTTTGTACAGTAGACGTGAATGCTTGTTCGCTCTTACAAAACCAGTACAGCAATAATGGGCTGGCGTGCGCCAATTTAGGCACTAGCACGTTGGCCTACTCGGCTCCACAGAGAGAGCGAGAGAAGAGATAAATACACGGGCAGTCGGTGTATTTAAAGCGAAAGCGTAATACGGTCACCGTACTTCAGAATACGCTCATTACGGTCACTATATACGTTTTGCGGTGATTATACGGTCACTTGCTCACCGTTCAGCATCGGATTGCACTCTGTTGGCCAAATAGTCTGCGTGGCACTATGTTGACCAGTTAAATTGACCACGTTCCTTGTGGGTCCCACCTGTCAGTTCGCATAGGAAAAAGGTCAGATTAACACAAATTTACGCAGGCGCGACAAGACTCCAACCCGTGCGCGGGAACCACCTGGTTTTTTATTTGTTTGTCAGGGCTTGATGTGTGCGTGTGCACGTTTAGGTTTAGCACTTGAGCGTGAGAGTGTGCATTGGTCGTGTGGTGTGTGCATGCAAGAGTGCGTGTGTGCGTGTGAGTGTTGCATGCATGCGTGGCTGTGTGTGTACGTGTGAGTGTTGCGTGCGTGCGTGGCTGCATGTGTTCGTGTGAGTGTTGCGTGCATGCAGTTCGTGTGCATGCGAGCGTGTGTGTATAATCACCACACCAGCTCATGTGTGTTAAAACAAACGGCTCAGCATACCAATACAAGGCCACCTTGTCCGTTGCCCGCGGTCATGACTTCGAACCACCGGCCAATATTTTTTTATCGTTTGTTTTCATTCTTATACACGCCGACAGGTGGGCCAAATGGTAGTGAGATAATGTGATGCAACACTAGAGGTGCCACGTCGAGCGTTTAACAGATCAACTAGTCGTGTCTTGAGCAAATACAGAGTTGTACGGTGAGCCCGTGACTGTATAATAACCACAAAACATAAATGGTGACCGTAATGAGTGGATTCTGAAGTCCAATGTACATATCGTGCTTTCGCTTCAAATACAATGATCGTCACTGTATATATCGCAAGAGAAAGATGAAACATGCGTGAATGTGCTATGGGCGTACTTTTAGACGACCTGGAGATAGTTTGTGTGCGTACGTGAAAGGGGCGTAGAAGGGGTGTATGCGATGGAGAGAGAGATGCTCTTCGTTTCTCTTTATTATGACTAACTTTATATATAGTATAAAAATATAAAAATTCATAGTGCGGAATAAATATCATTAGGGGCACCATGCAGTGCAAATTAACGTTCATACTCCTCCATATAACTTTGTAATGTTGTATATATGTAGAAATTCTAAAATAATTTTTTGGCCACACTATTTGTGGTTTTATTCAAAAGGAATGTAAAGTGAAGTGATGGCTTTTTAGATCAATGGGGTATGTGATGTAACATGTGTGAATTTGTAGTTGACGTATTTGGCAGGGCCTAGAGAAGTATGTGTATGTATTACGTATTCGAGAGAGGCATGGATAGAGGGGCCGGTAGGTGGCGTGGGAGAGATAGCACGAGAAATGAGAGAGGTCTAGAGAGAGAGAGAGAGATGAATAGGATGTCACGGTGAGAGATGCCCTTGAGTGTGTATATGCAAGTGGGGAGGGGATAGAGGCAAGAGGAGAAAATATTTTATGTGGTGTCTGTGTTGGTATGTGTGGGTGTGAGAAGATAACGAGACCTGGGGAAAGAGGGTGTGTCACCGCGTGAGGTCCAGTGGGCCGAGGTGAGGCCCTTGGTTTGGTTCCGTCCTGCGCCACATTGGTCGGCCCGTAACACATTTAGGGAGACCCATGGAGGACTAGTCGTACAAGACAAAGATAGCAGAGTCGTGAAGGACTCTGTGTCCACTGACAAAGCCGGCTAGGATTTGTAACCCTAGGTCCTCGGACTAAGGTAACCCCTTATCTCTGATATTACTATTCATCCAACCTAACTTTAAGGGGTATCCTACAGAATGCTCTGCTAGAATCATACTCATCAATTAGGAAGAGAGGTGGAGACAATGCGTGACAGACAGGCCTAAAGATAATGTGCGTGCGGGATACACGTAGGCAGGTCTATGTATATAGAAAGGGTCGATGGGGATTTTGCATGTGTATGCTTGTGAGAGGAAGAGTGCTTGTGATAAAGGTTAGTGAAAACATTCATAAATGGTTACGAGAGGGAGGGAGGGTTATATCGAGAGCATGTCTGCGAGAAAGACACCTCGAGAGAGAGTGTGTGAGCATGTGTGAGAGACCACCGATCGATATACACCATCTGCGCGTATGTGTGAGAGAGAAAGTTAGTGTGTGTGAGGAGGGGCCTATGGAGAGTGAAACTACACGTAAAAGACTGATGTACACATTGATTAAAAATATAAATTGTATCCAAATATTAGGATGGGATCATGATATTTGCAATTCGCGTAAGGAACGGTCATTGATCCATCAGACATCTATATTCTATCGAATTGGAGCATGTCTATGTTATTATTCAACATAATTGATCCACGGAGTTACTATTTTGAACTCCAGACAATGCATCGCTTTAGCAATCGAATATAAACCTGAGTATAGTTCATGTTGTGTGTGTAAAGCAAATTATACATACAAAAGTTACACAATGAACATTATAAATACCTACGTTTGAACTAGCATACATGTGAATTCAACTAAAGGTGGTTTAAAAAAATTGAATTCAACATGAAGTCCATTCAATTATTTGAATTCGATATCATGGCATTTGTAAATCGTATCTAAATTATGGGGGCACCAATCTTTGCTCTGCTTTTGTACATAATAGCATATATAGTCGTGTACGAAATAGATTCAAATTTACCTCCTCCATTCCAAAATAATCGTAGTTATAGGATTTTTCAAGTGTCAAAATTTCAAAAAGAAGCGCATAATTTAAAGAGGTTTTCAAACATACAAGGTCAAATTTAACGTTGTCTATTCAGGCCAATCCTCAAAGTTCAAGAGTACTCCAAACGTGAATGCTTCTGTTTTAAAATTTTGAACGAAGCGCCAAAAGAGCCTCTACTCGCCCGAAACCGCGTGGACCAATGTTTGGTAGAAGGAAATTACTTTTCTAACTCGGACCCGTGAAACTACCGGCCCGACGTCCAAAGGTCTAAACCGGGGTAGGTTTGTAGCTTCATCTAGACGCCACGCAACCGAAAAACATTCATACACCATGGCCGCCTAAGCAGACATGCGCTCAGCCGAAATCGCTCCCGCCCACTATTTGGGACACCTGGGATTACCATCCTACCCCCGACCCGCAGTAGGCCCGAAATTTAGGAGGGGGGCAAAGTTTGTACTTACCCCAAATTTCAAACAAGCGCGTCCCATCTGTTAAAAAACAAAAACTAGCGCGTCCCAGACCAAAACATGGTTCCCCCTTAGCCCCCACCCCCCTGCCCCCCGTCTGATTCCCCATTCGTACTCCGTGGGTGCCAAAACTACCTCTCCACCAGCCGCAAAACCCCGGCGTCCTCCGTCCTCCACCCCATCCCACCCGTCAACCGCCGCCCTCCTCCATCACGCCGGAGCCAATACCCCCATGTCGTCGTCCCCTGCAACCGCAACCGCAATGCCCTCCATGGCTAGTAGTTGAAGCCGAGGCCGAGCTGCCTCCAGGACGACGACGTGCGCCATACCCGAGCCAGTTCAACCACGCCGTCCTGCGCCTCACCGCTGCCGCTCCAACTTCGCCACCGTCCACCGCACCGGAGCTGTTCCCGCTACGCCGTCCTTCGCTGCCTCGGATCTGCTTCCCCTCCGCCGACAGACGGCCACGGCACCACAGTCAACAATTTGGCCATGGGTTCGTCCAAGGCTCAACACTCTTCCAAAACATCGGTTCCCCCATTAAAAAGAAGAAAATAGCCGCGACATCAGGAGGACACAGCACTGGCAACCAGAAATGGTACTCCTCTTTCCTTATTCGTGCAAATCTTACATGTCTGCTTGCATGGTATTCATCCCACAGAAGACACTAGTTGACTGCTTCTTCCTGATACTAGATGTCCCTAGTAACTCGCGATGCACAAGGTTTCTCCTCATATACTATTTCACCTTAGCTAGAGGCCCGTCGCCCCCTGGATTTCAATTCCTGGTCAGTTGATTCCCAATTAAAGGAAGCATTCCCCGACGTAACAGGCGCTAGTCCGCCTATTACGCCGGGGAAGCAGTGCCTCGTTGTTTATCTTAGGGGTGTGTGGGGCCTAGGAGCTGCTGGCACCCGATCTGGAGGTCGGTCGGGCTTAAAGGGATGGTCGGGGGGTGCTGCCAAGCACGGCGGTGGTGTGAGGTCGAGGGGAGGGCGGGTCGGCGGAGGCAGGGGTCTGGGCCGGTGGTCGCTGGCGGTTCGAGAAAGATCGTCAACAGTGACTGGCGGGAGGTAGACGAAGGCGAACTGCCTGTTCCTTGTAGATTAGACGGTTCATAAAAAATCGACTGGCCTATTTATTTGCAGCCTTATAAAGGGTGCAGTGTTAGCAGATGGAGACAGTAAACGTAGCTCTGGAGTTGATGACCTCGCTCGCCATGAACCACCATCCCAGGTGCTTGCTTTAACTTTGCGGTGTCATATGTGGTTGCATGTTGCGTATGGTGTCTAGCTTGTATTCGAAACGCCGAAGTCGGTCCTTATTAAGATAAGGAAAGATATTTTTTACATGAACCACCATCCCGGGAGCACCAGAAGACAAATAGCTAGTCAGGGCACTGGCCGAGCCAGTGACAAGCCCAGCATAGACAGGCATCACTTGGAGGCTAACTAAAAAACCACGATGGTGAAGAAGCAGCCCGCCTCCCACTAGGCTCTCAGGTCCTCAATGATCATGCTCACCACTCCAGCCAGATGTCTAGCTTGTATTGCTTCCAATTTGGTTAAATTGCATCTGCTTAGCTTACACATTATACCTTTGAATATGACATGCCTTCCTGTTTTTGGTACATACTAGTACATCTGTCAATTAACCACGTTCTTACATCAAACTAATGTTCTTGTGTATCCCTCATCAATCACTTATGATGAGATAGTCACGCTAGTGGGTTACTATGAGAAAATGCGCTCTTTTAGAGAATGCAGTGTCAGCCTCCCCAGATGATTCTCAAGAAACAGCAAGGCTAGATGAAGATAGTGAACGTAGCTCTGTAGTTGATGACCACATTTCGCCTACACTAGCATCGCAGGTGCTTGCTCTAACTTGGCAGCGTGATATGTGGTTGCATGTTGCATATGGTGTCTAGCTTGTACTTCTTCCAATCTGGTTAAATTGCATGTGCTATTCTACTTAGTTTATACATTATACCTGTTAATGTGACATGCCTTCCTGTTTTTAGTACATAGTACATCTGTCTATTACGCATGTCCTTACATAAAACTATTGTTTTTTTGTATTCCGCATCAATCAATATGATATTGGTTGCATCTTTCATATGATTTATAGCATGCGCTAGTTCTAATTTGTTGAAATAACATTTATGATGGGACGCTTTTAACTTGGCAGAGTCATATTGGTTGCATCTTTCATGCGGTCTCTAGTTTGCATTGCTTCTTATTTGTTGAAATGGCTTCTGCTTAGTTTACACAAATAGTTGTGAATATGCCATACCATCATGTTTTTCGTACATATCCCATCCTGGTATCATGTGTTTGCCTTATATCAAAGTAGTGATTGTTAGTATCATGCACGAATGAGTTCTGAAGAGTGAATTTTATTGTTTTTTCTTGTCGGTTTTACTTGACAATTCAAAATCAATAAAGCGGAAGGAAATTAGTAAGGCAGTGGATAAAGGTGCTCCTTCCAAACGGAGGGCGTCTACAGATTCTACTCCGCCACCCCCCCCCCCCAAGAAGATTTGCCAGACAACACATGCATAGACACTCAACGTAGTTGTGTTGATGATGAGCACGTCTCCCCTAGTGCACCATCACAGGTTCTCCCTCTAACATGTCACTATTATATGTGGTTGCATGTTATGTATGATGTCTAGCTTGTATTGCTTCTAATTTTGTTGAATTCCATCTGCTTACTTTACACATTATACTTGTGAATGAGACACGTGTTCCTGATTCTAGAACATACAATATATGTCTATCACACCATGTTCTTACATCAAAGTATTACTGTTCTGTAACCTGCAACAATCACTTATCATAAGACACGTTTGACTTGGGAGTGTGATATAGGTTACATCTCGCATTCTTTTCTAGCTTGTACTACTTCTAATTTGTTGAAATGGCACTTATGACGAGACTGTTTTTAACTTGGTAGAGTGATATTCGTTGCATCTTTCATATGGTGTCTAGCTTTCACTGCTTCTAATTTGTTGAAATGCCTTCTGCTTAGTTTACACATCATAGCTGTGAATATGCAATGCTGTCCTTTTTTCTTACACATTCAATCGTCCTATCATGCGGTCGCCTTACATTAAAGTAGTGCTTGTCAGCATTCTGCATCAATGAGTTCTGAAAAGCGAATTTTTATTCATTTTTCTTGTGGGTTTAACTTGACAAGGCAATACAATTAAGAAATATGAAGGAAAAAATAAGGCAGGGACTGATGGCGGTCTTCCGGCGAAACCGGCACCCCAGGTGCTTTCTCTAGCTTGGCAGTGTGATATTGTCTTGCATGTTGCATACGGTGTCTCACTTGTATTGCTTGTAATTTGATTAAATTACTTCTGCTTCGTTTACACAAATAGTTGTGAATATGCCATGTCGTCCTGTTTTTCGTACATATTTCATCCTCGTATCATGTGTTTGCCTTACATCAAGGTAGTGATTGTCAGTAACATGCATGAATGAGTTCTGAAGAGTGAATTTTATTACTTTTTCTTGTCGGTTTTACTTGACAATGCAAAATTAATAAAGCAGAAGGAAATTAGCAAGGCAGTGGATAAAGGTGCTTCTTCCAAACGGAGGGCCTCTACACATTCTACTCGGCCATCCCCCCAACAAGATTTGGAAGACAACACATGCATAGACACTCAAAGTAGCTGTGTTGATGATGAGCACGTCCCCCCTTGTCCACCATCTCAGGTGCTCCCTCTAACATGGCATTGTTATATGTGGTTGCATGTTATGTATGATGTCTAGCTTGTATTGCTTCTAATTTTGTTGAATTCCATCTGCTTAATTTACACATTATACTTGTGAATAAGACATGTGTTCCTGTTTCTAGAACATACAATATCTGTCTAGCACACCATGTTCTTACATCAAAGTACTACTGTTGTGTAACCTGCAACAATCACTTTTCACAAGACACGTTTAACTTGGGATTCTGATATAGTTTACATCTCGCATTATTTTCTAGCTTGTACTACTAATTTGTTGAAATGGCACTAATGATGAGATAGTTTTAACTTGGTAGAGTGATATTCGTTGCGTCTTACATATGGTGTTTAGCGTTCATTGCTTCTAATTTGTTGAAATGCCTTCTGCCTAGTTTACACATCATAAGATGTGAATATGCAATGCTGTGAATATGCAATGGCACTAATGGCGAGAGACCTTTAACTTGGTAGTGTGATGTTGTTCTTGCATATTATTTATTTCTTGTACTACTTCACATTTGTTTAAACGCTTATGACGAGACACTGTTAACTTGGCAGAGCGATATTTGTAGCATCTTTCATATGGTGTCTACCTTCCATTGCATTGCTTCTAATTTATTGAAATGCCTTCTACTTAGTTTACACATCATAGTTCTGATTATCTCATGTCGTCCTGTTTTTCATACATATTACATCCTCCTATATCATGTGGTTGTCTAACATCAAAGTTCAGTTCGTCTGCATCACGCATCAATTTGTTCTGAAGAACTAAATTATTATTCCTTTTTCTTATCGGCTTGACTTAACATGGCACAGAGAAAGAGGAAGGAACACAGAATCACAGGGGATGGTGTTAGTACTAAGGACACACGGAAACGGAAGCGGAAGAATTATGTAGATTCTACTGGTACTGATGGGGCAATAGAAGGACAAAGTCCAGCAGAAAATTGTACAAACACGGTATCCCGTGCTACACGAGCTGTAAAACAAGTCAAACAGAAACTAATAGCTTCCACCAAACAAGCAGCAACAGCCCTAGTTGGTGCAACACCTTCCACGGTACCACCAGCTGCACGAGTTACTCGTTTGTCAACTCAGCTAGCAGCACATTCCACAGCTCCCTTGCCACCTGACACTACTTCCGAAGCACTCTTGACACAAGATGAGTTGGCAATATCAGATGAACCTTGTGAGCTACAATAGCAAGAAGGTAGTTGCTGGAGTCAAGTTATTGTTGCATGCTTCTTTATATGTAGTCTGACAGTTTGATGTACACTAACACTTCCTATGTTCGTTGTTGGATTAGCACCTAGGCGCAAGAGGAAACAAACATTAGGGATAATGTTTGATAGGTTAATTAAATCTAGAGGAGGAAGAATGGACATCCGTTTTGAGGCAGGTTTAAAAAGGCCACGTGATGCTACAGAGTCAGCCAAGTTAGTATCAGAGGCAGCGGTTGCCGTTAGGTGTCATGCACGTATCCTCCCAACATGGATTCAGTACAGGAATGACAAAGACAAAACCCAGTTCAACACCTTCCTCGACCATTTATCTGTAAGTATGGTTATGTATGGAAACTAGTAATATCGTCTTGCTCTGTCCCATACTTTCTAGGTTGCTGATAATGAGACTCCCATAATTTTCAACAGATGAGCTTCAAGTTGGATAGCCAAGATGATGCAACCAGACAAGCTTGCACCCACGTTTTCAAGTCTACTCTGCGACGGTATCGGTATAACTTGAGGAAAACTCACTTTGAAGGCAAGGCTAACAGTGAACTTGCCCAAACATCTCCAGTGGAGAATATATCGGATGAAGACTGGAGAGGCCTCGTTAAACACTAGTCTGATCCAAAGTATCTAGTACGTTATATATATGTGATCAGATCACATGTTGAACTCCTATTTACGCATGTGCCTCACAAATCTATCTTCTTGTAGGTGAACTGTTCAAAGAGCAAGGCCAACCGTACGAAAGTGAAATTCCAACAGACGATAGGATCTCGTAGCTATATTGCACACTGCGGGGCTCTTGTAATTAGTTGTTGTTTCACTCTTTTCGTTGTGCCATATTATCAGATCTATATTGACTTGTTCCAAATGCAGAGGAAAGCCCGCAAGGACCAAAAAGTACCTGAACCAAATACTGTGGAAATCTTCAAGGACTGTCACACCAGCAAAACGAAGGGCATGACTACACCAATCAAAGCCACTGTTGTAAGTCCTTAATCCTCATGCCTTTTAACTACTACTTACTTTGACCTGTGCATTGAACTACATGGTTTGTAGCCAACGTCTATTACTCTTTTCAATTTTATACACAATTGTCTTAGCGTATCATTGCACCTTACAAGGTTTAAAAGAGAGGAGTGATGTTCCTTTGATCTTGATCTGTAATCTAGTTCCGTGTTGGACTTTCCACACAATGTTACAATTGCATGTTTGTCTGTTCTCAGTTGTTTTGTGATATGAATGATGTCATACTATGCTTACCGTATTATAAACTTTGTCTCTTTATCCTTAGCTGTCAATACAATGTGAAGAAATAGACAATACATTAGCCATGGTACAAGGTCATATGTTTGGAACCTGGTTTTATTATGTACTTTGCAGTAAAATACAACTAATATTTTACACGGGTTCACCAGAATAAGTTTTGTATATAGACCAAAGCTATTTTGTTTGGTTTTGCTGCCTCCTTAATATCTTCTGTTCTGGTACTACTAATGTAAAAACTCAACTTTTCAGCAAGCTTTGGAAAAATGGTGGAACCACCACCTTTCGAAGGTGACGAGGCAACTATAACTGCAATGTCACCTCTTGCTGCAGTGAGTCAGTACATGTCCACTAACAGTGCCAAAAGCATGTTCCTGCGTAATACTGGGTTGGTTGTTATGGCAATCTCGTCCAAAATGCCTCATGATCAAGATATGCAAGCTCAAAACAATGTTATATCTGCGCTCCAAACACAAGTCCATTCCCTAACAGAGACCCTTCGTGAAACAAGGACAGCCATTGTTCGATGTCGTCAAGATATGCATGGTTTTAAAACCAGACTATCAGACATTTGGTATGTTGTTCAGGAGCCTAGGAGAAATGAAGGCAAAGGTTATGGTGCTCCATCGGACATTACAACATGAAAACATAACAGTCGGGTCAAATGAACCGAGCTTCTGAACTTCTAGTGGTGCATTTATCTGCCAGACTGTTAACTTTTATGCCAACATTCCTTTTGTTTTATGGTTGTGATCTATTTTGTTGCGATACAAAATTTGTTCTTAACGTGCAGCCACTGGCTGAAGATAACAGCAAGCCATTTGTGTATAGTGTAGGGTGTTCCCTATATTTGCACTAGTGGCGAACTTTGATGCCAAGTGGATGTAATTTGTGCAATCGCCTTAATAGCCTAGCATTAGTTTCTAGCTTATTTATTTCCTAGTCTTGTTTTTCCTTGGTTTGTTAGTGGTCGCAACAACCATGGGCCATATACGAACCGTGGTAACCTTGAGCCTGCTACATGACGTAGGATCCATGGGCCTCCTACAGGCCATCGGATAAACGGGCCTCCAACGAGCCATGGAATCGGTGGGCCTCGGGCCGTCGGATAAATGGGTCCACATGGGTCGTAAACGGACGTAATTGGTATCGGGCCAGCATGGTAACGGGCCGTTAACATGCATAACACATCGTTAATGGGCCAGAATATAGGACGGGCTGGAAATGACGCAATGGGTTAACACGCCACAAACGGGCCGATTCTAACCACGGGCCGATTCTAACCACGGGCCGAATTTGGCCCATTAGGGGAACATGCCAGTAACTGGCCGGAAGTAATCGAGGGCCGGAAAGGAGCCCAAGAACATAAGAGCCGTGACTAGGCCAAAAGCTAACACTGGCTAGAAACGGCCCATGTGAATCATGGGCCGTTAATGGGTACAAAGAAATTTACTGTTCATTATGTGTGACGCCCGGATAATTAGGCTACAGCGAATCTCTGCTAATGATGCCACGTCACCTCGATTACTGTTGCTAATCTCGCGTTAGTTCGAAAACGGTTCAAATTCAAATTCAAAATCAAGCAAACAATAAAAGTTTTCAAATATTAAAACTAAAATGTTCGGAGTGAGCCAAATAATCCATATGAAATATTGGTGAAGAAACCACACTTTTGTAAAGTATTTAAATGCGCTATAGTAAGTAAAACAGCAGCAAAAAAATTATTTAAATGCTTTTAAATACTAAACAAATGTTAATCTAGTTTATATAATCACCAAACTTTTTGGAGTAGGTGGCCTATGTTATTATGCTAATTTAGGAGTAGGGGTTATATTTTTGTAAAGTTGTTTTGCTAACTAAAATAAATAAAACAGAAAAGAAAATAAGAAAAGGATAAAAACAGAAAACAAAACAAAAGTGTAAAAAAAAGAGAGAGAAAGCCCCCTGGCCCAACTGGCCCAGCTGGCCGATGAACCGGCCGGCCCAGCCGACGCCTCCTTATCCTCCCCTGCCCACTACCAAACCCTAACCGCACCCACTCCCTCCCCCACGAACCCCACTCACTCCTCCCTCTGCCCCCGATCTGGATCGGGAAAACGGCGCCCCGACCCCCATCGCCTCGACGTGCATCGCCGCCCCACCGCGCCTCGGTCCTCCACCGCCGCACCACCTCGCCGGCGCCGCACCTCCCGGCCTCCTTCCTCTCCCTCGTGCACCGCATCGTCTTCCTCGAGCTCCGCACGCACTCCGTCCATGGCCGCCTCGACCTCCCGCCGCACGTCGTCGTCGTCGTCAGTCTACTCGCCTCCGGCCACCTCTCCGACCTACCGGCCTCCCCGAGCGCTTCCCCGACTCCTCCCCGAGCACGCTACCTAACCCCTACAACCATGATGTGAGCCACAATCCATTCCACCCTTCTCCCCTGCTTTCGTCGCCGTAGGCCGAGCCACTGGCCGCGCCCACTGCCGCCCTGTCGCCGCACACCTTGGCCACTGTCCGCGCCCGGACACGCCCCTGCACCGTGGTCGCCGCTTCCGACTGCGTGCGCCGCACCCTGGCGCATCCGTGCCACGCACCCCGCCGCGCCTCTTCTCCCCCCCCCCCCCCGCTGCTCTGCTGCTGCCACCGCTCCCTCTGGCCGCTACTGCCGCACCACCCCGCCTCAACCGATGTGCGCCGCCGCCTCCCTGCCGCCGGCCCCGCCCGATTGGCCGAGCTCCGCCGCCTGGCCGCGTGCCCACGCCTGGGGCCAGCACCGTCCGCCCGCATCGTTCGGGCGATGCCCGAAACCCGCATGCCCAGCGCCCGTGAGCCTCCCCCAGAGCCACTGACTAGGAGGCCCCACCCCAGAATGACTTTTTTTAAAAGAGTTAAAATAAATAAATTAGTTATTAATTAATTAATAAGTTAATTAAGTTAATTAATCCTATTTCACTAATCTAATCAAAATGAATTAACCTAATCATGTGGTTAACTATTTAACCATGTTTAATTAACATGTGACTATGACGAACGGGCCCCACGTGCCAGGGTTGACCTAGTCAACCTATAGACCTGCTGACATCATGCTGATGTCACGCTGACCCAATAATTACCTTTTCTAATTAATTAAAATCTGTTAATTCAAAATTGAATTAAAACTTTAAAAAATAATATAAAATAAACCGTAGCTCGGATGGGAAAACTTTGTACATGAAAGTTGCTCAGAACGACGAGACGAATCCGGATACGCAGCCCGTTCGCCCGCCACACATCCCTAGCATAGCAAACACGCAACTTTCCCCCTCCGGTTCATCTGTCCGAAAACGTGAAACACCGGGAATACTTTCCCGGATGTTTCCCCCCTTCGCCGGTATCACCTCCTACCGCGTTAGGGCACACCTAGCACCGCGCATTGTCATGTCTTCCATCGTCATGCTTATGTTTGCATTATATTTATTGTTTCTTCCCCCTCTTCTGTCGTTAGACACCGAGACTGACGCCGTAGTCGTACCCAGTACGACTACGGTGTTGACGACCCCTTCTTGCCAGAGCAACCAGGCAAGCCCCCCCCCCCCTTGATCACCAGATATCGCCTATTCCTTCCCTATACTGCTTGCATTAGAGTAGTGTAGCATGTTACTGCTTTCGGTTAATTCTATTCTGCTGCATAGCCTGTCATTGTTGCTACAGTTGTTACCCTTACCTGCAATCCTAAATGCTTAGTATAGGATGCTAGTATTCCATCAGTGGCCCTACACTCTTGTCTGTCTGCCATGCTATACTACTGGGCCGTGATCACTTCAGGAGGTGATCACGGGCATATGATATATACTTTATACTATTACATTACTTATGATAATGTTCGGAGATGGGGGCTGAAGGGGCAGGTGGCTCCATCCCGGTAGAGGTGGGCCTGGGTTCCCGACGGCCCCCGACTGTTACTTTGTGGCGGAGCGACAGGGCAGGTTGAGACCACCTAGGAGAGAGGTGGCCCTGGCCCTGGTCGGCATCTGCAGATACTTAAAAATAACACGCTCAACGAGTTCTTGGTATTTGATCTGAGTTTGGCCATTTGGTCTATACGCACTAACCAACTACGTGGGAAAGATATGGGCACTCGACGCCGTGGTATCAGCTGAAGCCTTCGTGACGTCAGCGACTGAGCGGCGTGCGCCGGATTGGAACGTAAGCCTGCTCTTGTATTAAGGGGCTAGTTCTGCTTCCGGCCGCCCTCGCAACGTGCAGGTGTGCAATGGGCGATGGGCCCAGACCCCTATGCCATAGGATTTAGACTGGCATGCTGACCTCTCTGTTGTGCCTAGGTAGGGTTGCGACGTGTTGATCTTCCGAGGCCGGGCGTGACCCAGGAAAGTGTGTCCGCCAAAATGGGATCAAGCGTGTTGGGTTATGTGGTGCACCCCTGCAGGGAAGTTTATCTATTCGAATAGCCGTGTCCCTCGGTAAAAGGACGACCCGGAGTTGTACCTTGACCTTATGACAACTAGAACCGGATACTTAATAAAACACACCATTCCAAGTGTCAGATACAACCCGGTGATCGCTCTCTCACAGGTCGACGAGGAGAGGATCGTCGGGTAGGATTATGCTATACGATGCTACTTGGTGAACTTACCATCTACTCTCTTCTACATGCTGCAAGATGAAGGCTGCCAGAAGTGTAGTCTTCGACAGGACTAGCTATCCCCCTCTTAACTGGCATTCTGCAGTTCAGTCCATCGATATTGCCTCTTTACACATATACCCATACATATGTAGTGTAGATCCTTGCTTGCGAGTACTTTGGATGAGTACTCACGGTTGCTTTTCTCCCTCTTTTCCCCCTTTCCCTTCTACCTGGTTGTCGCAACCAGATGCCGGAGCCCAGGAGCCAGACACCACCGTCGACGACGACTCCTACTACACTGGAGGTGCCTACTACTACGTGCAGGCCGCTCACGACGACCAGGAGTAGTTTAGGAGGATCCCAGGCAGGAGGCATGCGCCTCTTTCGATCTGTATCCCAGTTTGTGCTAGCCTTCCTAAGGCAAATTTGTTTAACTTATGTATGTACTCAGATATTATTGCTTCCGCTGACTCATCTATGATCGAGCACTTGTATTCGAGCCCTCTAGGCCCCTGGCTTGTATTATGATGCTTGTATGACTTATTTTACTTTTAGAGTTGTGTTGTGATATCTTCCCATGAGTCCCTGATCTTGATCGTACACATTTGCATGTATGATTAGTGTACGATTGAATCGGGGCATCACAAGGTTGTATCAGAGTCGGCTGCCTGTAGGAATCCCTGTAACGCCCGGATAATCAAGCTAAAGTAATCCCACGCTAATGGTGCCACGTCACCACAGTTACTGTTGCTAATCTACCGTTAGGTCAAACCATTTGAAAATTCGAATTCAAATTAATGTCAACAATAAAAGTTTTTCAAAATTTAAAACAAAAATGTTCGTGAGGTGCCATATTTTGCATAAGTAAATATGGTGTAATAAACACATTTTTATAAAATGCCTAGATAATTCAAAATGATTTAAAGAAGAACGGAAAATACAAAAGAGAAAACAAAAAAAGGAAAGAAAGGAAAAGACCCCCCCACTGGGCTACGGCCCAGCCAGCAGCCCAACCAGGCCACCAGGCCAGCCCCCCACTCCCTTATCCCCACCCAGTGAGACCCCGAACCCACCCACCACCGACACTCCCCCCCCACGAAATATCTCCCCCCCCCCTCTCCCCCGATTGGATCGGGATCGAGGAGGAGGCCGCCACTCGCTACCTCCACGCCGACGCAGCCCGACGCCGCCTCGCCCTCGCCAGTCTGCCTCCTCCGTCGCCGGTCGTCTCCGTCCTCCTCCTCGCCACCCCCCCCCCCCCCCCCCCCGTTGCCCTGGACCCTACTCCCCGTCCTGAGCCGCCGCCTTTTCTCTCCTCCTCTCCCCCTATCCCCGTGCGCACGCACGCACATGCGCCGGCCGCGCCCGCGCCAATGTGCTCGCCTCGCCGCGGACCTCGCGCCGCCGTTGCTACGCCCGGCCACCGCGCCCCCGCTCCGGCCTGCTCCGCAATGCCCAACACGCCGCCCCCCCCCCCCCTGTCGCGCCCGCCGTCGACCCTGGCCCCTGCACCGCGCTCCACCCCTCTCTCGCTGCGGCTATCCCCGTCGCCGCTGCTGCGGCTGGCCGCCGCGCTCGACGGCGCCCCATGCTGCGCGGCCCCGCTCCGCTGCTCTGCTCCTCTGCAGACCGGCGTCTGGCCGCGTCGGCTGCGCCCACCGCGGCCTCGCCCTCCTGGCCTCGCGCGGCCCCGCTCCCGCGCCGTTGCGCCTGCTGGTCCCACCCCGCTCTCCCTCGACGACTCCCTGCGCCTGCCCCGCCCAGCGGCCGTGGCCGGCCGGTGCGTCGCGCCGCCGAGCGCGCCCCCAACCCCGGCACCCCGCCGGCCGTCGCCCCGCGCCTGTTCGCCGGTGCCCCGGCCCTCCTCGCCCCGGCAATCTGGGCGAAGGCCCAGTCGGGCGCCGCAACGCCCGACCCGCCTCGTTAGTGCCCAGCGCCCGATAGGCCCCCTGGGCCACTGGCCAAATGGCCCCACGGCCCAGAGAACGTTTTAAAAAAAATGAAAATGATTTTAAAAAGTATTAATAAAAATAAATAAATAAATAATAAAGATAATTAATTAACTTAATTAATTAACTTAATTAATCATGTTAATATTAACTAATTAAGATTAATTAACCTAATAACTAATTAACCTAATTAACTACTGTTAATTAGCTAACAGCCCCTGACAGGTGGGACCCACCTGTCAGGTTGACCAGGTCAACGGTCAACATTGACTGCTGACGTCATGCTGACATCATGCTGATGCATTAATTAAATTTCGAATTAAATTAATTTATTAAATTCTAAAATGATTTAAATCTTTAAAATTTAATATAAAATAAACCGTAGCTCGGATGGAAAAAACTTTGTACATGAAAGTTGCTCAGAACGATGAGACGTATCCGAATACGTAGTCCGTTTGTCAGCCACAAGTTCCTAGCATAGCAAGCATGGAACTTTCCCCCTCCGGTCCGTCTGTCCAAGAACACCAAACATCGGGAATACTTTCCCGGATGTTCCCCCCTTCGCCGGTACCACCTACTGCCGCGTTAGGGCACACCTAGCACCGCTCATTGTCATGTCACGCATCGTCATGCTTATGTTTGCATTGTATTTACTGTTTCTTCCCCCTCTTCTCTCCGGTAGACTACGAGACTGACGTTGCTGCTGCCCAGTTCGACTACGGAGTTGACGACCCCTCCTACTTGCCAGAGCAACCAGGCAAGCCCCCCCCTTGATCACCAGATATCGCTTATTCTTCTCTATACTGCTTGCATTAGAGTAGTGTAGCATGTTACTGCTTTCCGTTAATCCTATCCTGATGCATAGCCTGTCCTTGCTACTACTGTTGTTACCTTTACCTGCAATCCTACATGCTTAGTATAGGATGCTAGTTTTCCATTAGTGGCCCTATATTCTTGTCCGTCTCCTGTGCTATACTATCGGCCCGTGATCACTTGGGCGGTGATCACGGGTATATACTTATATACTATATACATGACACCTGTGGTGACTAAAGTCGGGTCGGCTCGTAGGAGTACCCGCAAGTGGATCTTTGTGGCGGAGCGACAGGGCAGGTTGAGACCACCTAGGCGAGAGGTGGGCCTGGCCCTGGACGGCGTCCGCGGTTACTTCAACATAACACGCTTAACGAGTTCTTGGTATTTGATCTGAGTCTGGCCATTTGGTCTATACGCACTAACCAGCTACGCGGGAACAGTTATGGGCACTCGACGTCGTGGTATCAGCCGAAGCTCTTCTTGACGTCAGCGACGGAGCGGCGCGCGCCGGATTGGACTGGAACGCCTGCTAGGCTAGGTCTGCTTCCGGCCGCCCTCGCAACGTGCAGGTGTGCAATGGGCGATGGGCCCAGACCCCTGCGCGCATAGGATTTAGACCGGCGTGCTGACCTCTCTGTTGAGCCTAGGTGGGGCTGCGACGTGTTGATCTTACGAGGCCGGGCATGACCCAGAAAAGTGTGTCCGGCCAAATGGGATCGAGCGTGTTGGGTTATGTGGTGCACCCCTGCAGGGAAGTTTATCTATTCGAATAGCCGTGTCCCTCGGTAAAAGGACGACCCGGAGTTGTACCTTGACCTTATGACAACTAGAACCGGATACTTAATAAAATACACCCTTCCAAGTGCCAGATACAACCCGGTGATCGCTCTCTAACAGGGCGACGAGGAGGGGATCGCCGGGTAGGATTATGCTATGCGATGCTACTTGGAGGACTTCAATCTACTCTCTTCTACATGCTGCAAGATGGAGATGGCCAGAAGCGTAGTCTTCGACAGGATTAGCTATCCCCCTCTTATTCTGGCATTCTGCAGTTCAGTCCACTGATATGGCCCTTTACACATATACCCATGCATATGTAGTGTAGCTCCTTGCTTGCGAGTACTTTGGATGAGTACTCACGGTTGCTTCTCTCCCTCTTTTCCCCCTTTCCTTTCTACCTGGTTGTCGCAACCAGATGCTGGAGTCCAGGAGCCAGACGCCACCGTCGACGACGACTCCTACGACACTGGAGGTGCCTACTACTACGTGCAGCCCGCTGACGACGACCAGGAGTAGTTAGGAGGATCCCAGGCAGGAGGCCTGCGCCTCGTTCGATCTGTATCCCAGTTTGTGCTAGCCTTCTTAAGGCAAACTTGTTTAACTTATGTCTGTACTCAGATATTGTTGCTTCCGCTGACTCGTCTATGATCGAGCACTTGTATTCGAGCCCTCGAGGCCCCTGGCTTGTATTATGATGCTTGTATGACTTATTTATGTTGTAGAGTTGTGTTGTGATATCTTCCCGTGAGTCCCTGATCTTGATCGTACACATTTGCGTGCATGATTAGTGTACGGTCAAATCGGGGGCGTCACAAGTTGGTATCAGAGCCGACTGCCTGTAGGAATCCCCCTTTCCACACTCCTTGGCCGAAGTCGAGTCTAGACATTACAAAACTTTTACTAACATGGCTGTGTGTCTTACGGGCCCACGTCGCCATTGGGTGGTACTAGGATCTTTTACTCCTCGACCTTTACTCTGGGACTCTGAACTCTCTTCTACTCGGGTTAAACGAATTTACTAACTCTAACACTAGGATCCCGTGACCGCATTCACCCCAAAGTTGGATAAGCCATAGTTATTTCTTAGAATAGTATTTTGAACAATTCACACACTGTCATTTGACTCCTTTGAAACATCTTTGCTTTCAGATGGAACCCACGAGGCAGGTCGTGCGCCACACGACGGCCATTGGTGCCTCGGGATCACCGGCTGTGCTAGCTGAGATGATGACCTATCTGGGTTATCGCTGGCACCCTGAGTACACCGTCTACGAGGAGTACCAGGACTTTAACCAGGAGCAGTACCGTGCCATCGTCCACCTCTACTCGCGGGAGTATGACTCCACTACTGTGCTGCACACCGCTCATGGTGTTGGAGTGACCATCGATATGGCTGTCCACGATGCTGCCTATGCTGCTCTGACACGTCTTCGTGGAGAGTATCGGGAGTTGGACACCTCCCCTTTCAGGCACATTGCTATCGCATCTGATGTTGGTGCGGAGGGATACTATACTGCTGCCTACTCCACTGTCACCCGAGAGCCCTTCTACCATCAGAACCTGGTTCTGCATGCTGATGGGCTGGATCGAGCTAACCGAGCTCTTCGCCACGAGTTGTACACCACCCGTCAGCACCTTTACCGTGCTCTGACGCTGCTGCACCCCTTTGTCCGATCTAGGGAGCTGCCCCGTTCTGCGATCTACCCAGCCAGGACTGTGATGCCCCAGGGTGTCGGCTGGCCAGATGTGGGAGGCCACTCTCCCGCACTTGGACCTCTTCTGCCACCTGAGCGTCAGGTTCTGCACCAGAGTATTCGCGGCCCCCAGGTTGCTGACGTGGAGTTCCCGATGCGACACTACCAGCTTTCAGGCTACACCTACCTCCACAGTACCTCTTGGGACTGATGTAGGCTTGCTTGTTAGTGTTAGATGCATTCGCCGCGAGCCTGTGTGCCGCCTATGTTGTTTTAGTCTATGTACTGAACTCTGTGTACTGAACTCTATGCATGACCCCTTTTGTAAGTTATGCCGACTACTATGTAGTAGCTATCGTGCTCCTTTCATTATGCATGTTTCATCATGAATGATTCTTGTCTTTGCAAATTTCTCAATGCTGAACTACCCCTGTTATATATTAGCAGGATGGTTAGACCAGGTGGTCGTGGTAGTGGTGGCAATGCCCCACCACCACCTGAGTACATGGCTGGTATGATCCAACAGTTCGAACTGAACCGCCAATTCATGGAAAATATGATGGCTCAGTTTCCTCGCCCCAATATGGACCAGCAACCAACCCCAGTAACTCTGCAGGATTTCATGCGCCTCAATCCAACTGTGTACCGCAGCTCAACTCAGCCTCTGGATGCTGATGACTGGCTCCGTGACATCACCTATGAGATGGAGTCTGCCGATGTAGCCCCTGCCAGCTATGTCACCTTTGCTTCCTTCTTTCTGAAGGGACCCGCAGCTCAATGGTGGGACAGCCACAGGCGTACTCTGCCAGCTGGAACAATCATCACCTGGCCAGACTTCCAAGCAGCTTTCCGTGCCCGCTTCATTCCTCAGGGAGTCATGGACCGGAAGAAGCGTGAGTTCCGCAACCTCATCCAAGGCAACAAAACTGTTGAAGCTTATCAGCGGGAGTTTCTGGACTTGTCTCGCTATGCTGAAGAGGACATTGCAACTGATGCACGCAGACAGGAGAAGTTCCGTGATGGCCTTCAAGCTGACATCAAGCTCGCACTTCTAGTGCATGACTTTGCTGATTTCGCCACCTTGGTGAACAAGGCCATCAATGTCGAAACTGGTCTGCAGGAATACCAGAGCTCTCACAGGCGCAACTGTGACACGGGCTCATCTTTGGGCCCGCCCTCACAGAAGCGTAAGATATGGATCCCGAACAGCATGTACCGTCCAAATGCATCTGCCCCAAGGCAGACCTATGCTGCACCTCGTCTGCCTCCACCACCATCTAGGCAGTCAAGACTTCCAGCTCCACCACCCCAAGCTCCTGTTCCCACTCCCAATAATGGTTTGTGCTTCAGGTGTGGTCAACCAGGACACCGTGCTAGAAATTGCAACCAGCATCAGAATCAACTGGCCCTTCCAGCAACTGGCCATGGAAGCAACCAGCCCCGCAGCAACAAGGCCAAGTCTTATGGTCGTGCTCATGCCAACCACGTTGATCTGAACGAAGCTCAAGACTAGCCTGCTACTGTGATGGGTACACTCCTCGTAAATTCAGTACCAGCATCCGTTTTATTTGATACAGGTGCATCACATTCATTCATGTCAGAAGATTTTGCATTCATGCATGGCATTAAAAGCGAAGACATGAATGCTTCACTATTAGTACACACCCCTGCGGGCCAATGTCGAACCTCCATGATTTGCGACGACATCCCCGTTGAAATCGAAGGACTGGAATTTCTTGTCTCTCCCATCGTACTGAAGTCCTGTAGCATTGATCTCATTCTGGGAATGAATTGGTTAAAAGCGCATACTGCTTCAATCGTTTGCACCACTAAGACCGTCCATCTGCTACACCCTTCAGATGAAATAGTTACTTACCAAGCTCATCTGGTGCAAAATGCCGAGGCAAGGCTCTATGCATTGAATGCATTGAACGCTGCACCACTCGAGGGCATTGAAAACATTCCCGTCGTGCGTGAATTCCCCCTGAAGAACTTCCAGGGATTCCCCCTGCTAGAGCTGTCGAATTCATCATCGACTTGAAACCAGGCACCACTCCTATAGCCAAGCGACCCTACAAGATGCCGCCGCATGAACTCCTTGAGCTTAAGGAGGAAATCGACAAATCTCTTCGCAAAGGATTCATTCGCCCAAGTTGCTCTCCTTGGGGAGCACCTTCTCTCTTTGTCAAGAAGAAGGATGGGACAAACCGATTAGTTCAAGACTACCGTCCTATAAACCAAGCTACCATTCAGAATAAATACCCTCTTCCTCGGATCAATGATCTGTATGATCAACTGGCGGGTTCATCAGTGTTCTCTAAGCTCGACTTGAGGTTGGGTTACCACCAGATCCGTGTTCGCGAAGAGGATATCCCAAAGACCGCCTTCGTGACTCGATATGGTTCATACGAGTACACCGTCATGTCTTTCGGTTTAACCAATGCTCCAGCCACCTTCTCTCGTCTGATGAACTATATATTCATGGATTACCTCGACAAGTTCGTCGTGGTTTATCTGGATGATATCCTGGTATTTTCCAAGAACGAAGAAGAACATGCTGAACATCTTCGGCTTGTGCTGGAAAAGCTACGAGAGCATCAACTATATGCCAAGTTCTCCAAATGTGAATTCTGGCTACCCGAAGTAACCTATCTTGGGCATGTCATCTCTAAGGATGGTATTGCCGTCAACCCTGAACGAGTCCAGGCTATCCTTGATTGGACTCCTCCCAAGAACGTTAAGCAAGTCAGAAGTTTTCTCGGTCTCGCCAGCTATTGCCGTCGATTCGTCGAGAACTTCTCCAAGATCGCCAGGCCTCTGACTAACCTGTTGCATAAGGGCGTCAAGTTCCAATGGACAGACAAATGTCAGGAAAGTTTCCAGGCACTCAAAGACAAGTTGACTTCTGCCCCAGTTCTAGCTCCACCTGATACTAAGAAGGACTTCGTCATTTACTGCGACGCTTCCCGTCAAGGATTAGGCTGTGTCCTAATGCAAGACCGCAAAGTGATTGCTTATGCCTCTCGGCAATTGCGCCCTCACGAAGAGAACTACCCAGTTCACGACCTCGAACTTGCTGCTGTCATTCATGCGCTGAAGCAGTGGCGACATTACCTTCTCGGTAATCGTTGCGAGATCTTCACTGACCACCAAAGTCTGAAGTATCTGTTTACTCAGCCAGACCTGAACCTCCGTCAGCAGAGATGGATGGAGCTTGTTGCAGACTTTGACTTGGGTATTTCCTATACGCCAGGCAAGGCTAATGTAATGGCTGATGCCTTGAGCCGCAAGTCTTACTGCAACCACCTCCAGGTTCACAAAGTTCAGCCCTCGCTTGTTGAAGAATTCAGGAAGCTGAACCTCCATATTGTTCCTCCGGGTGCACTCGCTCCCCCTCCTAAGGAGTTTCGCAAGATGAACCTCCGTGTTGTTTCCCAGGGTTCCCTCAATACCCTGGCCGTCGAACCAGATCTCTTGGACTCCATCAAGAGAATACAGGGATATGACTCTGAAGCCCACAAGATTAAGCGCTACCTTGCAGAAGGAAAGCCCTCATTCTTCACTATTGCTGAAGATGGCACTTTGTACTTCAAGGGCCGCCTAGTGGTGCCATGTGCAGAGAAAAACCTGGATATGACACAGGAAGTTATGAAAGAAGCTCATGATACGCCTCTATGTATCCATCCTGGTAGTACAAAGATGTACCAAGACATCCGTCAGAGATTCTGGTGGTCTAATATGAAGCAAGACATTGCTCGTTATGTTGCTGAGTGTGACGTTTGCCGTCGTATCAAAGCAGAACATCAAAGGCCTGCTGGAACTCTGCAACCTATCTCTATTCCTGAATGGAAATGGGACCATGTTGAGATGGACTTCGTCACTGGATTTCCCAAATCACAGAAAGGTAATGATGCTATTCTTGTCGTCATTGACCGGCTTTCCAAAGTTGCACATTTCCTGGCGGTCAAAGAAACGATCACTGCTAGTCAGCTGGCAACGCTCTATATGTCCAGGATTGTTTCACTCCACGGTATTCCATTGGTTATCAGCTCAGACCGTGGCAGCTTATTCACTTCAAGATTCTGGGCAAGTTTCCAAGAAGCTATGGGAACTCATCTGTCATTCAGTACTGCGTTTCATCCTCAGTCGCAAGGGCAAGTTGAACGCGTCAACCAAGTTCTCGAAGACATGCTTCGAGCTTGTGTTATTTCCTTCGGCAAGAAATGGGAGGAATCTCTCCCGTATGCTGAGTTCTCTTATAATAATAGCTATCAAGCTAGTCTGAAGATGGCCCCCTTCGAAGTGTTATATGGACGAAAGTGCCGAACCCCTCTGAACTGGTCAGAAACTGGGGAACGTCCACTCTTCGGTCCGGATATTATCCAACATGCCGAAGAACAAGTCCGCATTATTCGTGAGAATCTCAAGACTGCTCAGTCACGTCAGAAGAGTCAGTATGACCGTCATCATAAAGACATGGTCTATCAACCTGGCGAAAAGGCTTATCTTCGAGTCACACCAATGAAGGGTGCTCACCGCTTCGGAATCAAGGGCAAACTAGCTCCTCGATATATTGGCCCATTCACTATTCTCGAAAGGCGTGGAAAAGTGGCATACCAACTGGAGCTTCCGCCGAACCTTTCTCAGGTTCACGATGTGTTCCATGTGTCACAGCTCCGCCGTTGCTTCAAGGGCCCAATCCGAGCAGTGGATCATGAAGTGCTCGAATTGCAGCAGGACCTCTCCTATAAGGAGCATCCGGTCCGCATTCTCGACCAAGCTGAACGCCGCACACGTCAGAAGGCGATCAAGTTCCTCAAAGTCCAGTGGTCGCACCATTCTGAAGATGAAGCCACTTGGGAACGCGAGGATCGCCTGCGTGATGAATACCCCGCACTGTTTCCTTCTACCTCCTAAATCTCGGGACGAGATTTCTTGTAGTGGAGGAGTTTTGTAACGCCCGGATAATCAAGCTATAGTAATCCCACGCTAATGGTGCCACGTCACCACAGTTACTGTTGCTAATCTACCGTTAGGTCAAACCGTTTGAAAATTCGAATTCAAATTAATGTCAACAATAAAAGTTTTTCAAAATTTAAAACAAAAATGTTTGGGAGGTGCCATATTTTGCATAAGTAAATATGGTGTAATAAACACATTTTTATAAAATGCCTAGATAATTTAAAATGATTTAAAGAAGAAAAGAAAATACAAAAGAGAAAACAAAAAAGGAAAGAAAGGAAAAGACCCCCCACTGGGCTACGGCCCAGCCAGCAGCTCAACCGGGCCACCAGGCCAGCCCACCCACTCCCTTATCCCCACCCAGTGAGACCCCGAGCCCACCCACCACCGACACTCCCCCCCCCACGAAATATCTCCCCCCCTCTCCCCCGATTGGATCGGGATCGAGGAGGAGGCCGCCGCTCGCTACCTCCACACCGACGCAGCCCGACGCCGCCTCGCCCTCGCCGGTCGTCTCCGTCCTCCTCCTCGCCCCCCCCCCCCCGTTGCCCTGGACCCTACTCCCCGCCGTGAGCCGCCGCCTTTTCTCTCCTCCTCTCCCCCTGTCCCCGTGCGCACGCACGCACATGCGCCGGCCGCGCCCGCGCCACTGTGCTCACCTCGCCGCGGACCTCGCGCCGCCGTTGCTACACCCGGCCACCGCGCCCCCACTGAGGCCTGCTCCACAACGCCCAACACGCCGCCCCCCTGTCGCGCCCCGCCGTCGATCCTGGCCCCTGCACCGCGCTCCTCCCCTCTCTCGCTGCGGCTATCCCCGTCGCCGCTGCTGCGGCTGGCCGCCGCGCTCGACGGCGCCCCACGCTGCGCGGCCCCGCTCCGCTGCTCTGCTCCTCTGCAGACCGGCGTCTGGCCGCGTCGGCTGCGCCCACCGCGGCCTCGCCCTCCTGGCCTCGCGCGGCCCCGCTCCCGCGCCGTTGTGCCCTGCTGGTCCCGCCCCGCTCTCCCTCGACGACTCCCTGCGCCTGC
Source organism: Triticum aestivum (assembly GCF_018294505.1). Lineage (NCBI taxonomy): Eukaryota > Viridiplantae > Streptophyta > Magnoliopsida > Poales > Poaceae > Triticum > Triticum aestivum. The sequence goes on from NC_057799.1 coordinate 598,942,369, forward strand.
CCCGCCTAGCGGCCGTGGCTGGCCGGTGCGCCACGCCGCCGAGCGCGCTCCCAACCCGGCACCCCGCCGGCCGTCGCCCCGCGCCTGTTCGCCGGTGCCCCGGCCCTCCTCGCCCCGGCGATCTGGGCGAACGCCCAGTCGGGTGCCGCAACGCCCGACCCGCCCCGTTAGTGCCCAGCGCCCGATAGGCCCCCTGGGCCACTGGCCAAATGGCCCCACGGCCCAGAGAACGTTTTAAAAAATGAAAATGATTTAAAAAATATTAATAAAAATAAATAAATAATAAAGATAATTAATTAACTTAATTAATCCTAATTAAATAATTAACTAATTAACCTAATTAACTACTGTTAATTAGCTAACAGCCCCTGACAGGTGGGACCCACCTGTCAGGTTGACCAGGTCAACGGTCAACGTTGACTGCTGACGTCATGCTGATGCATTAATTAAATTTCGAATTAAATTAATTTATTAAATTCTAAAAATGATTTAAATCTTAAAATTTTAATATAAAATAAACCGTAGCTCGGATGGAAAAACTTTGTACATGAAAGTTGCTCAGAACGTCGAGATGAATCCGAATACGTAGTCCGTTTGTCAGCCACACGTTCCTAGCATAGCGAGCATGGAACTTTCCCCCTCCAGTCCGTCTGTCCGAAAACGCGAAACATCGGGAATACTTTCCCGGATGTTCCCCCCCTTCGCCGGTACCACCTACTGCCGCGTTAGGGCACACCTAGCACCGCTCATTGTCATGTCACGCATCGTCATGCTTATGTTTGCATTGTATTTACTGTTTCTTCCCCCTCTTCTCTCCGGTAGACTACGAGACTGACGCTGCTGCTGCCCAGTTCGACTACGGAGTTGACGACCCCTCCTACTTGCCAGAGCAACCAGGCAAGCCCCCCCCTTGATCACCAGATATCGCCTATTCTTCTCTATACTGCTTGCATTAGAGTAGTGTAGCATGTTACTGCTTTCCGTTAATCCTATCCTGATGCATAGCCTGTCCTTGCTACTACTGTTGTTACCTTTACCTGCAATCCTACATGCTTAGTATAGGATGCTAGTTTTCCATCAGTGGCCCTACATTCTTGTCCGTCTGCTGTGCTATACTATCGGGCCGTGATCACTTGGGCGGTGATCACGGGTATATACTTATATACTATATACATGACACCTGTGGTGACTAAAGTCGGGTCGGCTCGTAGGAGTACCCGCAAGTGGATCTTTGTGGCGGAGCGACAGGGCAGGTTGAGACCACCTAGGCGAGAGGTGGGCCTGGCCCTGGACGGCGTCCGCGGTTACTTCAACATAACACGCTTAACGAGTTCTTGGTATTTGATCTGAGTCTGGCCATTTGGTCTATACGCACTAACCAGCTACGCGGGAACAGTTATGGGCACTCGACGTCGTGGTATCAGCCGAAGCTCTTCTTGACGTCAGCGACGGAGCGGCGCGCGCCGGATTGGACTGGAACGCCTGCTAGGCTAGGTCTTCTTCCGGCCGCCCTCGCAACGTGCAGGTGTGCAATGGGCGATGGGCCCAGACCCCTGCGCGCATAGGATTTAGACCGGCGTGCTGACCTCTCTGTTGAGCCTAGGTGGGGCTGCGACGTGTTGATCTTCCGAGGCCGGGCATGACCCAGAAAAGTGTGTCCGGCCAAATGGGATCGAGCGTGTTGGGTTATGTGGTGCACCCCTGCAGGGAAGTTTATCTATTCGAATAGCCGTGTCCCTCGGTAAAAGGACGACCCGGAGTTGTACCTTGACCTTATGACAACTAGAACCGGATACTTAATAAAATACACCCTTCCAAGTGCCAGATACAACCCGGTGATCGCTCTCTAACAGGGCGACGAGGAGGGGATCGCCGGGTAGGATTATGCTATGCGATGCTACTTGGAGGACTTCAATCTACTCTCTTCTACATGCTGCAAGATGGAGGATGGCCAGAAGCGTAGTCTTCGACAGGATTAGCTATCCCCCTCTTATTCTGGCATTCTGCAGTTCAGTCCACTGATATGGCCCTTTACACATATACCCATGCATATGTAGTGTAGCTCCTTGCTTGCGAGTACTTTGGATGAGTACTCATGGTTGCTTCTCTCCCTCTTTTCCCCTTTTCTTTCTACCTGGTTGTCGCAACCAGATGCTGGAGTCCAGGAGCCAGACGCCACCGTCGACGACGACTCCTACGACACTGGAGGTGCCTACTACTACGTGCAGCCCGCTGACGATGACCAGGAGTAGTTAGGAGGATCCCAGGCAGGAGGCCTGCGCCTCCTTCGATCTGTATCCCAGTTTGTGCTAGCCTTCTTAAGGCAAACTTGTCTAACTTATGTCTGTACTCAGATATTGTTGCTTCCGCTGACTCGTCTATGACCGAGCACTTGTATTCGAGCCCTCGAGGCCCCTGGCTTGTATTATGATGCTTGTATGACTTATTTATGTTTTAGAGTTGTGTTGTGATATCTTCCCGTGAGTCCTTGATCTTGATCGTACACATTTGCGTGCATGATTAGTGTACGGTCAAATCGGGGGCGTCACAATCCCCCTTCCACACTCCCTGGCCGAAGTCGAGCCTAGACATTGCAAAACTTTTATTAACATGGCTGTGCGGCTTATGGGCCCACATCCCCATTGGGTGGTAGTAGGATCTTTTATTCCTCGTCTATACTCTAGGACTCTGATCTCTCTTCTATTCGGGTTAAAATGGTTTTACTAACTCTAACATTAGGATCTCGTGATCACATCCACCTGGAGTTCCCTTATTACAGATGATCGCCTGCTGCACCAGAAGATTCCGATGATAATCTCTGATGTTCTCTCGAGACACTTGTGCCCACCGCCTTTGCAAATTCCCTACCACTGTTATATCATTATGGATAACTACATACACTTGCCATTTCAATCCCATTGATCTTGTTATTACAAGATAGCTCGGAAATTATCTCTATTATTCCAAGAATACTTTGTGCCTACAGCCTTGCAGTTCATTATCCACATAAACACCCCTACGGATAATTCCTCGCACTTACCGAGTATCCGCCCACCCCTAGTTGTTTGTGTGTTTCACTAAGTTCTTCAAAATAATATCCGATCCTCCGAAAATCCTTAGCAGCTTATTGCTCTTGAAATTCTTGCTTGCTTGCATTATGGTTAATCCCATAAGTATAGTAATCTTATTGGCAACCTTTTTCACTATCATTTTGAGTCCATTGATTCAATATGTTACGAATGCTCGCAATCCTCAATCAGATCCTAGAATTCATCCTTTCGGCTCAGACGTCATTTTAAACATGAGCAGAATCTCGATCAATCAAATTGTTGTCGATTTTACCCCTAAGCTTACTCAACTTATCCATCCTTAATCAGAGCGTTTGCTTCTGATCCTTTGATTTGGAATCATAATTCCTTTGCATTTAAGCTTCGAATTATTCAGATGATTCCATAACCTGTTGCATTGCATTCTTCCTTCTTCTGGTTGAGTACCGATACTCACATAAGATCCTTTGTTGACCATCAAGTCCCTTGTTGGATTGTTATCCGACAGTTTCCTTCACATTTGATCACCTTGTGAGTTCTTTCCCTGATACATAATGCCTTTGGTAAACTGTATCCTCTCCCTTTGTCAACCATGCTCTGCCTTCGAGCTATTGTTCATTACTCCTGAAGCTCGTGGCATATGTTCCTAAGATGCCCCGATGGGTTGAATCAATGCCTTTCCTAATCTGTGTGAACCCAAAAGATTTCACGGGTCATACTCCTCTGGTAATTCACCAGGTAGTTCTTCACCTTCAATTAATTTTAGCAAAGCAGTGAGTGAAAGGTTATGCATTGGAGAAGTGGGAGTTGACCTTGAACTTCGTGTTCATGCCCATAGACACGATGTAGATCTTATCATGAAAGCTTCTCTTAAAAATAAATTGTCCCCTTGGTATAAGTTCATCTTACATCCGGGATTTGGTCCTTTGCAATTGTGGTTCCGACCATATTGTTCTTCTTTGATCCCATTTCTCGGACAAGTTGTAATTGTCTTCTGCAAAGCAATACCCCAGTCCAACCTCTACTTTGGATTGTCGTCGAGTATTACCCCTCTGGTATCTCGAGAATATCACAGAGCTACATAACTCCTTACGAGTTCTTCATCTACTATTATTCTCACCGATTCCAATTTTTCCTCGGGTTCTGAGTTGTTAGACACTCAAGGATACCGATAACGGAATCGAGTCCGCACTACGATTCAACGAGGATTAGAGATCTTCAATGCTTACAAGTTCAATACTCCATCATGTCTTTCCTAGCCTGAACGGATACATCATTATCGTGCTAATTTTAACTGTGCTACCTGGTCCTTCCCGGAGCACAAATTTCGACGGTGAGCTAATCTTACGTCGATCTTCCTCGTCATATCATTTCTCCTTGAACAACAAGATCGATTTCGAGTTGTGTCATACCCTTGGTTCCAATAACCGTTCGCTTCATCATTCCTTTGACTTGATGTCATCATCGACCGATTACATCTTCATGAAATCTCTCAACAATTTTGTCGTGATCATCATCGGCATTCTGAGCTCTTCCAGGATATCAATTGAGTTCATGATGAGAAATACTATCCTTGCCCTCGATGATTTGTGTTATCATCGACCACTTTATTGACTTCCCTCCAACACAAACTTGATTGAGTTTTGTGTTATACCTTGAGTTCCTTGCTATCCAGCATCTGTTCTTCTTTACCTTGGAGTATTACCGTCTTTTATGTCAAGAATGTGGCAAGGATTTCACCACCTCTTAAAAATTCTTGGCATAGTGATACTTCTCACCATCATCATTCTTTCTTGGTTCCCGTGTTGATTCTAGCCGGGATACCAACAGGTGAACGCTGTTGCTTGGATTCTGTACTTCTAGCAACCATATTGCTTTGAAGTTAATGGTCGACATTTCATTCTTAGACCATTGGTTATCGAATCACCATTCTAACATCGGTCATGCTACGTAAGCCCATATTTCGGGTGCACCTTTCAACCAATGTTTAACTGTGTATGATTTCCTCGAGCATACCTCATTACATCAGTTTATCTGACAAATGTTATCTCCTTGTTCACATAAGTGTGAAAATCCATCTTTTGAAAATCGCAATGAATTGTCGCTGAGTCAATCAGCCACCTCCTCACCTCTCCTTGATTTAATGATGAACTCTTGTTTGGGAACTCGCTTCCATAGTTCAATTCCCGAGAATCTTACAATGTCATCTCGACAATTTGTGTCACACCTTTTCTCCTCGGGCCTCCTGAGTCTGAGTTATCCTGACACCAATCAGACCTGAATCTCAGTCAGATATGATGGTTGGAACATATTTCCAAGAGTTATAACATTGGTCTTATGTGACCCGGTAAGGTGATGTCGTGCCTAGCACACCTGGCCGGTTGGCCCTATTGTTATAGATTCCTTTTCAGCAAGGTTATCCATTTTTCCATGAGGAAATTGTAAGACTTATTCTACAAGTTATTCCTGATGGATCCTTTGTGTTTCCAAAGTCTGATCTTCACCTGATGACCATGTCAATGCTATCTCGAAGCATGTCTATGGTACTCCGATTTTCAACAAGACCATTTGAAGCCCAATGCTAAATGTTTCCTGCTCAATTATCCAAACACCGTTGTATGGGTAATGTCATGAAATTTCTCTTCCGTACCTAAAGAGTTTTCTACATTATATCCTGTCATGGATATCATACTCTGCTTGTCCTTGGGAAGGATATACCCTTGAAATATGTGTTTAAACACATTTTCCTTTCCATTGTTCTGTTTAATCTGATAATCATATTTTCCTTTCCATTGGTTGGTTTAACGTTTCTTGTGATCTATATGATCTAAGCAGTAACATTCTCCTGCTTATGTAAACACCTCGGTGTACAATTCTGTCAGCAAGACCCTGTTACCATTGTTGATGACATTTCGGTAACCACCGATGGACGAGAACTTTGCCTATTGGTCCGCCTCGTTCAACGAGCAGGAAAATAGTTCTCTTCGCCCCTCGCCCTTGGTACCGACGTTGTTGCCGACATAATTGACAGCCTACCCTTTGACATGCCTTGCTGTCATGACCGAGCAAGATGTCACTGCTCCTTCTACTTTTAACCCACATGGTGGGCCCATAACCCACAGTTCCACAGGATCAAAACCTGACTCTCCTGTACATCCCTGTTTCGAAGTTATCCCTTGCGCTTCGTTTCGTATGTAATATGCGAGCCACCTTCCTAGTAATCAATTCTAGTATCATACACAATACTTATTCCCATTGCTCTGAACCCCTTTCACACTCTTTTTCAGGCAATGAACGATTGCCTATCCGCTTGAAACTTCTTATTGCACCGTCTTACTTTGCTCTCGATGTGTTTCATTTGTTCAACTCGAGAGATACTCATATGTTCATTCTTGGGATACCCCCAGATGATTTTCTCTTATAACATCCTATCGTTGTAGAGCTGCCCCTTACCTATTCGTAAGTATGATGGAGTTCCCCGAAGAAAGGACGACAACTTCATCATGTTGCATTGGAATAAAGAATTGAAGACATCAACGAAAGGGATTAACTTCTTCGAGAAGATCCGTTAGAATATCGTAACCAGGACTTTCCCCCTTACTCCCCTCTTAAATCTCGGGACGAGTCTTGTAGTGGAGGAGAATTGTGACGCCCGGATAATTAGGCTACAGTGAACCTCTGCTAATGATGCCACGTCACCTCGATTACTGTTGCTAATCTTGCGTTAGTTCAAAAACGGTTCGAATTCAAATTCAAAATCAAGCAAACAATAAAAGTTTTCAAATATTAAAACTAAAATGTTCGGAGTGAGCCAAATAATCCATATTAAATATTGGTGAAGAAACCACACTTTTGTAAAGTATTTAAATGCACTATAGTAAGTAAAACAGCAGCAAACAATTATTTAAATGCTTTTAAATACTAAACAAATGTTAATCTAGTTTATATAATCACCAAACTTTTTGGAGTAGGTGGCCTATGTTATTATGCTAATTTAGGAGTAGGGGTTATATTTTTGTAAAGTTGTTTTGCTAACTAAAATAAATAAAACAGAAAAGAAAATAAGAAAAGGATAAAAACAGAAAACAAAACAAAGGTGTAAAAAAAAGAAAGAGAGAAAGACCCCTGGCCCAACTGGCCCAGCTGGCCGATGAACCGGCCGGCCCAGCCGACGCCTCCTTATCCTCCCCTGCCCACTACCAAACCCTAACCGCACCCACTCCCTCCCCCACGAACCCCACTCACTCCTCCCTCTGCCCCCGATCTGGATCGGGAAAACGGCGCCGCGACCCCCATCGCCTCGACGTGCATCGCCGCCCCACCGCGCCTCGGTCCTCCACCGCGGCGCCACCTCGCCGGCGCCGCACCTCCCGGCCTCCTTCCTCTCCTTCGTGCACCGCGTCGTCTTCCCCGAGCTCCGCGCGCACTCCGTCCATGGCCGCCTCGACCTCCCGCCGCACATCGTCGTCGTTGGTCTACTCGCCTCCGGCCACCTCTCCGACCTACCGGCCTCCCCGAGCGCTTCCCCGACTCCTCCCCGAGCATGCTGCCTAACCCCTACAACCATGATGTGAGCCACAATCCATTCCGCCCTTCTCCCCTGCTTTCGTCGCCGTAGGCCGAGCCCCTGGCCGCGCCCACTGCCGCCCTGTCGCCGCACACCTTGGCCACTGTCCGCGCCCGGATACGCCCCTGCACCGCGGTCGCCGCTTCCGACTGCGTGCGTCGCGCACCCCTGGCGCATCCATGCCACGCGCCCCGCCGCGCCTCTTCTCCCCCCGCTGCTCTGCTGCTGCCGCCGCTCCCTCTGGTCGCTACTGCCGCGCCGCCACGCCTCAACCGCTATGCGCCGCCGCCTCCCTGCCGCCGGCCCCGCCCGACTGGCTGAGCTCCGCCGCCTGGCCGCGCGCCCGCGCCTGGGGCCAGCACCGTGCGCCCGCATCGTTCGGGCGATGCCCGAAACCTGCATGCCCAGCGCCCGTGAGCCTCCCCCAGAGCCACTGACTAGGAGGCCCCACCCTAGAACGAATTTTAAAAAAAAGACTTAAAATAAATAAATTAGTAATTAATTAATTAATAAGTTAATTAAGTTAATTAATCCTATTTCACTAATCTAATCAAAATGAACTAACCTAATCATTTAGTTAACTATTTAACCATGTTTAATTAACCTGTGACGATGACGAACGGGCCCCACATGCCAGGGTTGACCTAGTCAACCTGTAGATGTGCTGACATCATGCTGATGTCACGGTGACCTAATAATTACCTTTTCTAATTAATTAAAATCTGTTAATTCCAAAATTGAATTAAAAATTTAAAAATTAATATAAAATAAACCGTAGCTCGGATGGGAGAACTTTGTACATGAAAGTTGCTCAGAACGACGAGACAAATCCGGATGCGCAGCCCGTTCGCCCGCCACAGATCCCTAGCATAGCAAACACGCAACTTTCCCCCTCCGGTTTATCTGTCCGAAAACGTGAAACACCGGGAATACTTTCCCGGATGTTTCCCCCCTTCGCCGGTATCACCTCCTACCGCGTTAGGGCACACCTAGCACCGCGCATTATCATGTCTTCCATCGCCATGCTTATGTTTGCATTATATTTATTGTTTCTTCCCCCTCTTCTGTCGTTAGACACCGAGACCGCTGCTACCCAGTACGACTACGGTGTTGACGACCCCTTCTTGCCAGAGCAACCAGGCAAGCCCGCCCCCTTGATCACCAGATATCCCCTATTCCTTCTCTATACTTCTTGCATTAGAGTAGTGTAGCATGTTACTGCTTTCGGTTAATCCTATTCTGCTGCATAGCCTGTCATTGTTGCTACAGTTGTTACCCTTACCTGCAATCCTAAATGCTTAGTATAGGATGCTAGTATTCCATCAATGGCCCTACACTCTTGTCCGTCTGCCATGCTATACTACTGGGCCGTGATCACTTCGGGAGGTGATCACGGGCATATGATATATACTTTATACTATTACATTACTTATGATACTGTTCGGAGATGGGGGCTGAAGGGGCAGGTGGCTCCATCCCGGTAGAGGTGGGCCTGGGTTCCCGACGGCCCCCGACTGTTACTTTGTGGCGGAGCGACAGGGCAGGTTGAGACCACCTAGGAGAGAGGTGGGCCTGGCCCTGGTCGGCGTCCGCGGATACTTAAAAATAACACGCTTAACGAGTTCTTGGTATTTGATCTGAGTCTGGCCATTTGGTCTATACGCACTAACCAACTACGTGGGAAAGATATGGGCACTCGACGCCGTGGTATCAGCCGAAGCCTTCGTGACGTCAGCGACTGAGCGGCGCGCGCCGGATTGGAACGTAAGCCTGCTCTTGTATTAAGGGGGCTAGTTCTGCTTCCGGCCGCCCTCGCAACGTGCAGGTGTGCAATGGGCGATGGGCCCAGACTCCTACGCCATAGGATTTAGACCGGCATGCTGACCTCTCTGTTGTGCCTAGGTAGGGCTGCGACTTGTTGATCTTCCGAGGCCGGGCGTGACCCAGGAAAGTGTGTCCGGCCAAATGGGATCGAGCGTGTTGGGTTATGTGGTGCACCCCTGCAGGGAAGTTTATCTATTCGAATAGTCGTGTCCCTCGGTAAAAGGACGACCCAGAGTTGTACCTTGACCTTATGACAACTAGAACCGGATACTTAATAAAACACACCCTTCCAAGTGCCAGATACAACCCGGTGATCGCTCTCTCACAGGTCGACGAGGAGAGGATCGTCGGGTAGGATTATGCTATACGATGCTACTTGGTGAACTTACCATCTACTCTCTTCTACATGTTGCAAGATGGAGGCTGCCAGAAGCGTAGTCTTCGATAGGACTAGCTATCCCCCTCTTATTCTGGCATTCTGCAGTTCAGTCCACCGATATTTCCTCTTTACACATATACCCATGCATATGTAGTGTAGATCCTTGCTTGCGAGTACTTTGGATGAGTACTCACGGTTGCTTTTCTCCCTCTTTTCCCCCTTTCCCTTCTACCTGGTTGTCGCAACCAAATGCCGGAGCCCAGGAGCCAGACGCCACCGTCGACGACGACTCCTACTACACTGGAGGTGCCTGCTACTACGTGCAGGCCGCTGACGACGACCAGGAGTAGTTTAGGAGGATCCCAGGCAGGAGGTCTGCGCCTCTTTCGATCTGTATCCCAGTTTGTGCTAGCCTTCTTAAGGCAAATTTGTTTAACTTATGTCTGTACTCAGATATTGTTGCTTCCGCTGACTCGTCTATGATCAAGCACTTGTATTCGAGCCCTCGAGGCCCCTGGCTTGTATTATGATGCTTGTATGACTTATTTTACTTTTAGAGTTGTGTTGTGATATCTTCCCGTGAGTCCCTGATCTTGATCGTACACATTTGCGTGTATGATTAGTGTACGATTGAATTGGGGGCGTCACATTATGGGCCAGAGTCACCGTGAACCACTAAAGGGCCTAAAGATACGAAAGGCCTCATATAGGCCAAAAGACGTCGTGGGCCATACATGGGCCGAAAGTGAAACGGGCTGGTGTTATATTCAACGGCCCACATGACACTGTTCGGCCAATTTCGGGAAGGCCCTAACGGGCCGTGAGTTACCGGGCCGTAAAATGGGCTATATGCGAACAAACCGTTAACATGCTTTTCATGGACCGGCCCGCTAACTTTTGACCAAGTCAAACAGGACAGCCTTTGTAAGCTAAATGGGCCAGTGTTGGGCCGTCGCACGTGTCGACATATCATAGGCGCATATCTGACCCGATGACGAGCTAGCACGTGTTTCCTTCGGGCAATGAGAATTTTACACGTGGAAAATCCCCATTGGTCCGGGCTGTTAACGGGTTATCGGATCCAAAACCGGACCCGATAGCTTAACGGCGACCCGTTACGGTGTATGCCACGTGTCGGTTACCCTTGACGAAAGCACTTCCATGATGCGTCATTTATCATCATGGAAGTGAACATTCCGTGATGATAATTTTGGTATTGTCATGGAACACTTCTACGACAACACAAGTATGACTATCTTGATTCTGTCATATAATCGTCATGGATGTACATACATGATAGAAAACATGACCTACTGTAACAAACACGTATCATCACATAAGTGTATTTTTTGTAGTGCTACCTAGAGAGGGGATCCACCCATTGGCACTCAATCATATACTTTTGGAACCAGTGTACTATTCGTCTCCTACAAAAAAATACCAAATATAGCAAGAGTAGGGTGTTAGACCTCCTCGGTAGCCCAAACCTGGGTAATTCTGACATCCTTTGTATTGTGTTATCTTCTTGCCTCGCGACGCACTTAGGGACGTAGCATGTTCAGCCCCCGGCCGAACTCAGAAAGGGGTGTTCCCATACCACAAGTGTTAGGTTCCTAGACACCGACAAATTGCTTTTCGTCTTAGTTCCAGAAAAGTTTACCTTGACCAACTATGGGGGTTTTATCCTAACAGTGTCTTTGATGTAAAGTAGTTTGTTCGGTAAGGGAAAACGCTCGACGGATTTAAATGGTAAGGCAGAGACACCATGAGTTTACCAAGGTTTGGCCCCTCCGGGAAGGAGGTAAAACTCTACTCATGCCTTTAATCTTTATTGCCACGATGTTCATCGAGGTTCAGGAGGATCACCGGCAAGATCTTTCCTAGTGGTTACAGCTTTCCCCTGCTTGGTGGCGGTTCTGAGGTTTGATACAAAGATTGAACACAAGAGAGGAACTACGGTTTGGAGATGAGATGATGATTCCTATGGTGAATGGAGTGTTGGTGATGATGAAGGCTTTGACCCCCCTCCCCGAGAGAATTTTTCCTGGCTTAATCGCTCCGTCCGAAAGCAAAAGTGCTCCATCCAAGTTCCACTTTGCAAATGGCGGCGGAAAGGCTTGAGAATATTTTGTGATCTTTTTTCTAGGGTAAATGAGAATTTATGGCCAAAGGGCATCGGGAGGCGAGCCACCATGGCCTCATACGGGTAGGGGGTGTGGCCAGGGGGTAGGCCGTGCCACCTGGCCGTGTGGCTGCCTACTGCCCCCCCCCCCCCCCCCGGTACTTCTTTGCTCCAATATTTATTATATATTCCAAAGTAAGTCTTGAAATATCCACGCTTCATTTTAAGCTCCAGAGAATTGTTTTCTCTTCTGTTGTTATTTTAGGTCCAAAATTCTAGCTGCCGATAATTCCCTTCTCTTTGTATAAGTTGCATTTTAAGATAGGAAAGGCATTAGAATTGCACCATAATATAAAATATATCAACGAAATAGGATAAATTATAATAAGATATAATGATGCAAAATAAACGTTTCACGGGGCGATGCCATGGGAAGGAAGGATCCGGCGCGGTGTCGCGGTGGATAGGATGACGTTGTCGGGTAGCAGTGTGGGACCTAGATATTGCGCCCCGATCAGGTGGCACCTGACCCCACATGCTCAACGGTAGGAGCGAGATTTGCGGTGAGGAGCCGGCGCTGGAGTCGTCCAAATAGTGCTTACGCACTTTTTAGAATTTATTATAGGTAGGTGAAATCCCGTGGGTTTAGCGGGTATGGGGCGGTGGGGCCATTGCCATCACTACATGCCCTTGAACATGAGAAATCCGCTGTGGAATTTTTCTACATCTACAGTGTTCAAAGTTAAATAGAATCATATCTAATTTTTTGTAATATAGTGTAACGAGAAAGCTAATTTCCGACTGATCGGAATTTTGCAACAGATCCGAACACCCTCATCACCGTCCATCTGACATCCTGCACTCGCGCGTGGTCCTGCTAACAGCCTCCACGTCCATGACCGCGTGTGCACGCTCATATGTTCTTTATTTGACAAATCACGTCCTCAAAATGTAGGCGAGAAAAATAATTGCAAGTAGTTGGTATTGAACCCACCACCTCATTGTTGTGCACACAGCTTTCTGACCATCTCAACCATTGTAAGTTGCTGTCTAATTAATGGTAACATGATATTTCAATCTTCTTCACCACTGTAGCAGCAAAAGAAGTATTTTTCTTGGAATTCCATGTTGTATCACGTGTTGTTGTTTTCATAAACACTCTGATGGTCATTGCTATTTATGTGGTAGAGGAAGATCGGTGACCGTGAGGCATGACACTTTGATGGCGTTGCATTTCAAGTAGTGAAGGTGAACTCATGTCTTCGTACACGCTTTGATTTTTTACGAGAATAATATTAATAACTCCTGTGTAAATAACATGATATTTTACAGATTGTAGACCTAATAACTTTCGTATAAACACCGTGGTAAGTCTGATCCAAGCAACTTTTTTGAAATATACCCCCAATAACTTATATGTAAATAGTATGATAGTTTACACACCGAAGACCTAATAACTTATGTACAAATACCACGGTAACTTTGCTTCAAAGAAAAAGTTGTTAAAAGTATACCCTTAATTACTTATATATAAATAGCATGGTAATTTATGCACCACATAACTTACTCACAAATAAAACTTTGACGGCGGGGGGGAAGGGGGGGATTTGTTGATAAAACACCACCACCGGAAATTTTGTATAAATAACATGGTAATATATGCTATAAACCTGACAACTCGGTAAAAAAAAGATGTTGAAAACGTATCCCCGGTAACTTTGCGTAAATAGCATGGTAATATACGCATCGCGACCTGATAACTTATATACAAACATCGTGTTAGCTTTGAACCGGGGGGCAGGGGGGTGGTGTTTGAAAACATACCCCCGGTAACTTATGTGTAAATAGCATGGTAATATACACACCGCAGACCTAATAATTTATGTACAAACAATGCGGTAACTTTAACCCTACGAGGGGAGGGGAGTTGTTGAAAACATACCGCCAGTAACTCCTACGTAAATAGCATGGTAATAAACATATCGTGGACCTGATAATTTATGTACAAACACCGTGGTAACATAGAGACATGAAAAAAAAGTTAGTTGAAAAACATATACCCGATAACTTTTGTGTAAACAACATGTTATTTTACCGCACCACAAATCTGATCTTTGGTGGCCAACATGCCGACCCAGGCACGGCACGATACGGCACATGCCTAAACAGGTCTTTCTTAGCACGACCCGCAAAGTCTCGTTTATAAGCGGGTCATGTCGTGTCGGCACTCGGATCTCACCTCACGGCCCAGGCATGACCCCTTATGTAGACGGTGTCGTATTGTAGACCTAATAAGTTACTTACAAATACTGTGGCAACTTTTGACGCACAAAAAAAAGTTGAAACATACCTCAATAACTTACTAGAGGATAGTTTACATACTGATGTCATGGTAACTTTTGATTGGGAAAAAAAGTTTGTCAAAACAATCTAGTTTCGGAGATCTCGTCGCGACGAATTTTTAACGTGAAAACGGATTATAAATTGAAGTGATTTGTGCTATAAAATATTTTGAAGTTTCAAAATAGAAAAAATCTTTGCCAACATCACCTATTTCATCTTTTAATTTGCATGCATGCATGTAATCATTGTTAATGCATGCGCTCTACTCCCTCTGTCCGGTGAAGAATGTACGTTTGGCTTCAAAATTTATCCACAAAAGAGTGTACTTCTATCCTCTCAATGCACTTTAAAGTTAAAAAAAATACTTCTCTCTCATCACACGGCAATCAAGACAAATAGCAATCTACACATGGTCTTCTTAATTTCTACATGTACTTAGCTTATTGGGGGTTGGGTAATTAAAGAGGAGAGAGATGGTGGCTTGTACCTTTTCAATGCATTTTTTACTTCACTTCATAATTTGCTAAAAAAAATAAATGTACACTCTTCACCGGACAAAGGGAGTATGCTAGAAAATGAATTGTATGCGTGATTAGCTAGTATAAGTATTCGTTCGGATCTATTATAATTCAGCGACAGTTCGGAAGTTAGCAAGTCCATAGTATAATAATTCGGAAATGATAAATTCCGAACGTTCGGATTTTAAGCAGGGCAATCCGAACGTCTTTCACAGAAAATTTAATTCATGCGAGGTTGGCAAACATGGTAATTTTTTTAAAAAAATAAGGACAAAGTTGTTATGTCTTAACAACTATACTTGCCACCTTGCATCAAGTAAAATTGACATAAAAAAACGTTTGAAATGACATCTTAAAATCCGAGCATTCGGGATTTACTGACGTATTCCTGAGCGACCGTTGCCGATAAGGCCCCAGCGGCCCTCGCCGTACGGGGCCACCCGCAAACAGCCCCCGATCACACACGCGGCGCAGCGTTCCCTGCCATGGCCGCCACCTCCCTCGCCGCCGCTTCGCACTGCCACCGCCACCACATCCTCCTCCCCGCTCGCCCCAGCCCCGGCTGCTTCAACCTCAGAACCCCCAACCGAGGACGAATCTGCCCCGCCTTCCCGTCCGTTCTCTGCTCCTCCTCTTCCTCTGCTTCTCACCAGCCCACCGCCGGCGACGAGGAGGAGGCGGAGGATGGGGAGGAGGGGCACGGGAGGAGGCTTTCGAAGCAGTCCTCGTGGGAGGCCACGGATGGTCAGGGCGACGACTACCTCTACCGCCTCGGGAAGGAGGCCGACAACATGAACATCGCCGTCGGTGCCCGCAGTGGCATCGTGGACGACCTCTTCGTCGGCAAATTCCTCGGAAGAGACTGTACGCTCTCCAGTGCCCCATTGCTATTTGATAGAGCTATCTGTGATCACTTGTCATAATTCAGAACAGTACATTTCTATGTAGTTCAGCAGTGAGCATACCAATGAGTGGAACTGAAGAATCTGATATGTTCTTCTTCTTTTTTGGCAAATTCCTTGTGCAATGTGGCTGCAGCGGATATCGTGTTCGATTACCGCCAGAAGGCGACGAGGAAATTTGAGTATCTGCAGGGAGATTACTACATCGCGCCTGCCTTCCTCGTGAGTTTGTTTTTAATTCATATACAGCTGCTCTGGTTTGTTTAATTCAGCTTCGTCTGTACTGTTATGTCAGTATCTGATTGGCGGAGATTTGACACTGCAGATTCGTTGTGTTACAGGATAAAGTTGGTAAGCAGTTTAATGTATAAGGAAGTCAGCATTCTTATAATCAGGTATTACGACCTCAACATTTCACAGAATGCATTTCATTTGAATCTGAATCTACATATACATTGTGTATTGGAGTATCCTTATAGTAGACATAAAACTCAACAGTTCAAAGCTGTCAATCGTCTGGTTACTAACTTCTTTTTCGGGGGAGAGAGGTTACCAACTTTTCGTTTCAGTATAATCTTATGCAAGGGGTGTGGCAATAACAGAATGTGCCTTTATTGGTATCTATGAATGATCAACATACAGTAATCAACTCACTAGGCTGGATGTGTTTTAGTTGAACTATATAAAATAATGGCATACAATGTGCACAGCGGATGAAATATCACTAAATCGTACATGTACGGTAGTAGTGACTGCTAACCTCATACTACTTAATATCTAGGCTCCTGAGAGGTAAGTGTTTAAAAGTCCCAAAACAATGAAACATCCAATTTTGACTTTTGCATGATATTTCAAGAGTCGAGTGACAGTATTTCGTACAGCTTTCAGAAGTGGCCGATGTGTGCTTAACACTTCTTTTTTATCCTTTTCTCCAGGTACATGTTCTAAAGGACTGTTTATTGTTTGCAGCGGTCCACATTGTAAAGAACTTCCTTGCAAATAATCTTAATATCAAGATTCCCCTTATACTTGGTAGCATACTCTACTTCTTTTGTTTCTGTGTGCGTGATTGTAATATGAAAAAACAAACGTGTAGTGTGATTCAGTGTCATGCTTTACCATTTAATGATCTTGAGCAATATTGCGCCATGCAGGTGTCTGGGGTGGCAAGGGGCAAGGGAAAACATTCCAGACTGAACTTATATTTAAAGCAATGGGTGTTGAGCCTGTTATTATGTCTGCTGGAGAACTCGAATCCGAGAGAGCAGGTCAAGAAACAGCAAAACTATTGTATGCTTGTATGCTTTATTTACTCTGCCATATGTTTATGTTTCCCAGATTGCTAGTGTTCAGATTGAAAACTGAGGCCTGCCTCAGTGCTCGGAGCACTTTCTAGTGCTGAAAGCCAATGTGGGACGAATTTGCAATCGAGTTTCTTGCTTCTTTTCAGAAAGAAACTAGCATGTCTGTTCAGATTTGTTAAGTTCGAGTTCGACCTTGCTCGATGAAAGGTCTGCTTATATTAGTTATGAAGGAATTATCAGTTCCTAAAGTCTGCTCCAAAGTCAAGTTGCTACTATGTTCTGCCAGATCTAGTCCATAGACAAAATAGGAATTGCTTGCTCTTTTGCAGTTATGGTAATTATGATTGGGGGTGGTTAGTTGCTCAGATTTTTTTTCTGCTCGTATTGCAGGTGAACCTGGAAGACTTATACGTGACCGATACAGAACGGCCTCTCAAGTAGTTCAAAACCAAGTAAGAAGGTGTATTCAGCTACTCAATTTCATAACCCGCTTTCAGATTCAGTTTTCTGAGAAGTGATTAGTGAGCATGAAAGAAAACAGTATCTTAATAATTTGCAAACTTATGTATCAACATACAGTAGTTGATCATTTACATATATATGTTAATGTTTAGTCTTACATTGATTGTATCTCCAGTAGTCAAAATAACTTTATGATTTCCATACTAGAAAAAAGAAGTGGCCCAAGGGCACTAGCACCCCCCGACATATTCTTAAGAGGAAGGTGGGATTCAGTCCTGTGTTGCTTGGTAGCACAATCGTGTGTCCTACTATTGAGCTACCCAGTGATTCCCCGTATTGAATTAATAAAAAATTCTAAAAACTAATAATTGAAAACTATTTAGATAAAAACTGCTAGCCCAAGATTGTTGTGACAGTGAAAATTCTCTGAACTACCAAAGATGGTACTTGTTGCTCTTTTATCATCTTAATAAAGTTTTCCATCGTCTAGTTCAATGTGTCTATATCTTGCGATGATAAAAATGCTTCCATGGCTTGAAGCTTACTTATCCTGAGAATCTCACGTGCTCCGTAGTGATTTACTCTTCTGTACCACTATCGAATTATTACGCTAATGTTGCCAATGATGCTTGTGATATTATTTTTCCTTACAAGATCGTGTTTCACAAGTTTTTGATGGTATAGGGGAAAATGAGCTGTTTGATGATCAATGACCTAGATGCTGGTCTTGGAAGATTTGGTAAGCCATTTATTGAGCTGATGGGAATGTTGATTATGCTAGACCTGGATGTCTATTATGATTTTTCATCAGGAGCTACGATACTTGATTTATTCTTTGTGTGCAAAGATATTTTTGCAGAAATTAAACCTTATTTGTACGTGATTGATTAATATTAGAGTTTATCTTTCAAACATATCAACATTTATAGTAGGAAAAACCTTACTATATGTTACTGTTGTTGCCAGGACACACACAAATGACGGTCAATAATCAAATCGTGGTTGGAACATTGATGAACTTGGCAGATAATCCTAACAGGGTTAGTATCGGGCAGAAATGGAGAGAATCTGATATAACACATAGAATTCCAATAATAGCAACTGGAAATGATTTTTCAACACTATATGCTCCTTTGATTCGTGATGGGAGGATGGAAAAGTTCTACTGGTATGTTTGTCCCTGCATCTGAAGCAATCTTGTTGACAAACTGAAAATTTTGAACTGCGCTATTTCATTTTCGTTATAACTTTGTGTACTATCGCCCACGTAGGCTATGTTCTTCTTGGCATTACTTGACACTACAAAAAGTAAATTGTTTCTTTATTCAACTCTCTACTTCAGAGATTGTCTTGGTTTGAAGATTACCACCGATTTGATATTCTTTCAGTCTTTTCTGTTAATTATATGTAGTTTCATGCTACTTCCATGCACCAACTAGGGATATTTTGAACCTTGGTACTTGATGTGTGATCATTTGTGCTTAACAGGCAGCCCACCCGTGAAGATATAATTAACATTGTTCACCGTATGTATACAAAGGATGGGTTATCTTTTGAGGAAGTTTCAAGCATTGTAGATACATTTCCAAATCAAGGTACTCGTTTCACCAAAACTGTAACTTCTAGTTTGCAGCATATGAGGCTTATCTGGTAGTGGAATATGCAGTGCTAAGGTCACCCACGTTATTTTGTGCTTCAAATATTTGCCTTATTGTTTGCTAACATATAAGTTAGGGCTTGATAAACGAAATTATTTTTTCACATATACATAAGAATGATCAGTCTTCAGTTCTTTAATGCATTAATAACCGTAGCAATAATTTTTGTTGTTTTAAAAAATTGGACGTCTTTGGGAAAAATGGTTATTTTCTTATGTTGTCATAGCCATAGGATGTGAGCATACAACGGAAGGAGAAAGATTTTGGTACTTATGAATCATGTAATTCGCTTATATCACAAAAAATAGGTTGCAGAGTGGCCCTGATAATCAGTCTAGAATCTGTACAGCGAGCATTAGGTTTTGTTATGATGATCCACTAGTCTTTAGATTATAGCGGAACTATTATTGTGTGAAAAATATACCCCCTTCTCCTTTTTAAGTTCTGTTACGTTGTGTGAGTTGTGTAGTTATTGGTTGAGATTGCGTTTTACCTAGCTTCATTATTCTTTCTTTCTGTGGGAAGTTCGTACATATTTTCGCTTCTACATTTGAAAAACTTATTCAAGAATAACTTAAAACTTGTTGCAGCTCTCGACTTTTATGGAGCTTTGAGATCCAGGACATATGACCAGGCTATCTTGCAGGTACTTATTTTGATTTAGGGCATCTGGTATGAGTTCTCATAATATGAAGAGATCCATTGTAATATTCTTATAATCGATTTTAGAAAGTGTTTCCACCTCCTGTTGTCTGTGTGCAAAAGGGGTTGTCTTTATAAAGTTTCAAGCTGCAGAACATGCTCCCATTTATTAGAGTTGATGCACATACTTGTTTTTCATTGAAGTAGACAAGAGTCATGTTGGGTATGCAACAACACAAGTATTTCGAGATGGCATCTCCAAATGTGCCTTTGGTGTATCTTTTGTAAATATTCTTCAGAAACTACCTAATCAAATGATATATCATGCTTTGAAACTGTTCGCAAGAAATGGCTAAATAATATTTTTCATTTTCCCCATTGTGTTGCAGTGGGTAAATGACATTGGTGGTTATGAGCAACTAGGTGAAAAGCTTCTCAAGCGGAAGAACAGAGAGAAGCTTCCAACATTTATCCCTCCGAAGGTATTTAAATTTCATTTCAAGCAATGCACCAACAGGATTTTTTTGTGCCATTCTCGTGTCAGTTCTTTCAATATCACCGTGGTTGGATTGGCTGTTCATTCCTCCGTTGAGAAAGCAATCTCTGTCTAACACCCTGATGTGATTTATGTTTTCATCAGCCAACACTGGATGCATTGATTCAGTCAGGGAACTCTCTGGTAGAAGAGCAGGCATTCGTAATGAATTCGAACTTGTCAAAAGAATATATGAAGAACTTAGATGACTAGTTCGAAGCGCAAAAGACAGTACAAAAGGGTACTCTAGTAGCCTACATCAACCCAAGCCAAGTATTCTTGTTCCTTTCAATTTTCTGTAAATTATACTGGCCCTCCTACATTTTGCCCGTGTCTCTCTGCGGATGAGCTGCATGTGCAAGTATATACTCCCTCCGTTAGTAAATGTCATCTCAGTTTCTTTTTTTTGTTTCCCTTTGCTGCTAAAACCACGACACTTATTTTGAAAAGGAGGGAGTAACATATTGTAAAATAACATATGAAAATATATACAGTTGCAAATGTCATCTCGGTTTTTTCTATTTGCTTCCCTTTGCTGCTGTTGGTTGAACTGTGCCGAAGTCTATGCAGATGCGAGTACGACTGATGAAAGAAGGGGTATCACCGACGTCATTGCTCGCGTCGCTACCGAAAGTCATCCAGTTGACTCGGTAGGCTAGTGCGGGCTGACTCATTAAACGAGCCCCACTTATTGAAAGCAAGCTTCCAAAGGACAATCATAAATGCTCCTCAGGCTTTTGACTTTTTTTTGCGAATGGACCAAAATTTTATGATGATAGTACTCCCTTCGATCCTTTTTACTCAGCGTATTACACAACATATTTTTAATATAAATTTGGTGAAAGTAGATATATTTTGACTCCAGACAAAACTTATATACAGACTAAAAAAATGCTTTCACCGTTGGTATTCTTTTCGATCTCAATGCATTTCACCACTTCACCGGAAATTCCCTCTGCCTACCGTACTCCAGCTTGGTAGTTTCCACCGCCTGTCTAGGGTTGAGCCCTGAGATTTGACGGCGGACTTGAAAAGCCACATACAGACGCTTTACGCCCAATCATTCCGGATAACCTATGTCAGAGCAAGTAATTAGCACATGAGGTGAGAAGATACAATAGCCCATGATTCTCTTGCTTCCTCCTCAAGGGTGCTGCATGGGTGAGACCAAAACCGTCGCCCCCTTGCCGCCATCGAATGACGCCGGCGAGCGAAGCTTGCTTGGCCAGCAAGGGTTGGAAGTGGCTTGTGCGGGACGACGGTGGTTGTCCAGCAGACAATCCTAACGCGGATCTATTTGGTGGTGGTGTTCCTCACAAGTGTGGTCTAAGAAGTTGGTGGTGCGATGGCAATTTTGGACGGCAATGATGAGACCGGTAGTTGACATGCACAAAGTGGCCGCAACGGTGGATCTTCCGTCAACCGCCCTCTACCTCTCTCCAACGACGGGATCGAAAGTGATGCGACAGTGATCAGATGCGAGTAGTGAGGTCATCAACCTTCTTCAGGCGCTTTAATTAGTAAAGTGCCTTTGATGGATTAGCAGCTGCTTTAAGTGCCACCGGCTGCCATGCATCCATGCACTCTACAGTCAACTATTGGTGTGGTCGGAACATAGGATGTGATCCGGTGCTTCTTTTCACTGGCTCCTTTCGTTCAGGTTGCCAGGCATGATGACGCACCAACTTTCTGCTGTTCATTACAGGGTAAAATACACACATATCGATCAAGGTATTATGCAAGGGCGAACAATCTATTTTAGTTTCTTTTGTTGACTTGTTTAGGATGTGCGAGAGTAGATTGATCGTCCTGATGTTCACTCAATCGTTGGTTTGGTCTCATGTACCACCGTTATTACTCCCTCCGTCTTAAAATAAGTGTCTCAACTTTATACTAACTTCAGTATAAAATTATATCAAAGTTAAGACACTTATTTTCGGACAGAGGGTGTATTATTTTTCTAGCTTATAATTGTCAACTTTTTGTGTGTGTTTAGGAAGGACACTAATCGTGAAAATTCCCTCTGAGATAATGCATCATCACCCTTATTATTATAATTATATTTTGCGAGAAACTTCCAATCCATTCATCTTCAATCATGACAGTATAAAAAACAACAGACGTAATAAAAATTACAACCATGTTCCTTATTATTATTATTATTATTATTCTAGCTTATAAGTGTCAACTTTTTGTGTGTGTTTGGGAAGGACATATACAGTGGGAATTCCCTCGGAGATGACGCATCATCGCCCTTGCGAGATTCAAGATATCGGCCGGCACAACCTATCCATTCTGATGCTTGATCTTGGCAGTGCCCTACAGCTTCCGGCGAGAACGCGCCAGCTCCTGCTCACTGCCAGTGCCAGCCAACCACCCCGTCCCCGTGGCCGTGGAGACAGCATAGACCGGGAAAGGTTGGAAACAGTCAGCCCTCCTTCTAATCTTTCGAGCCGGCCGGCCGGCCACATGCGTGCTGCAGCCACGTGTGGATCCCTCCCATCTTCGCTCCAGCCGCCTCAACTCACAGCTAGACCACACACAAACGTGCGTCGTGCATTTATTACTGCTCCATCCATTGCCCGCTGCCCGCCTCAAGACGGTCAGCGACCGGGTCAAACCTGCATCACAGCAGCAGCCAAACGTTCCTTGGATCTTTCTTTGGTCCGTTGGACCTATCGCTGTCTCGCTGAGGAGTGGGTAAAAGTTGCATTTGCATTTTTGTGGGGGAATTCGCTTCCGACTTTTTTACTTTGATCAGAGCATCTTTAGCTTTTCCGCCCAAGCTTTTCGGACAAGAAAAAAAAAACTAAACTCTCCATGCAAATGACCCTTTGATTACAGCATCTCAACCGAGGCTGCCTTCATCATGCAATTTTCACATTTCATCGACCTACACATTGTCATGGCCGATGTCGTCGAAGCCGGGAGAATATCAGGTGCTCCCGCGTGTGGGATTCTATAATGATACGAGCTCCTCAGAGTCATTGGATCTGAGCAGATCCAATGGCTTCCAAGAGGCTCTGGACATTTTGCAAAGAAGTCTCTCAAAAGTTCAAGAATTGCGCACAGGTACAACAGCCTCTCAAATGTGTTGGATCTAAGATCCAACGGCCCAGGAGCTCGTATCACGATATCATCTAAGCCTCGGTATCATATAAAACTTCCCCTGTCGAAGCCAATGGTGTTGCTATCATCCAACACCGTCGTGAATTCCAACAATTCGGCTCATTTTGCATGCTACGATGGCAAGAATCATCACCATATATGAACATCACATGATTCTTGAACTAGTTTTGAATTGCAACACCAATAAATTAGAAGAAAATAAAGAAGTGTTACCTCTTCGACATTGTGTATGCCAACTCACAAGTATGAACGTCGTCGCCGGCATCAGTCTTTCTAGGAGGCGCGCGAAGGAGGCGTGGGGGTAGCCTGAGGTGGATGAGATGGCGCAGGGTCGATGGTAGGTGGGAATATGGCGTTGGACTGGTTGTGGCATTCTTCTTCGCCTCCTTGGCCTCCATTTCCTTGGCCATCGGGCAAGCGCTGCCTCTACCCGTTGGTTGGCCAGTTGCGGAGGAGAGGGGCCAGGGATGGTCGCTGCCATGCTCCCTCCCTTCTCAGACGCCAATGCGAGCCGTGCCTCCTTGGTGTCGTGCCTTGGCTTTTCCGAGTTCGGCGGCGGTTCATCGCCGCCAACGGGGTACAAGAAGGGAAAGAGATGGCGGGGATGGGGAGGGGACTTGGGCATCCATTCCAGGGATGATCAGTGCGTCAGAGGGCGATGACGACATGAGGAGGAAGAAAGGCACACGTGAAAGAGAGACAAAATGAGGAAACTGTTGGAAATATGCCCTAGAGGCAATAATAAAATGGTTATTATTATATTTCCTTGTTCATGACAATTGTCTATTGTTCATGCTATAATTGTGTTATCCGGAAATCGTAATACATGTGTGAACACATAGACCATAACATGTCCCTAGTGAGCCTCTAGTTGACTAGCTCGTTGATCAATAGATGGTTACGGTTTCCTGACCATGGACATTGGATGTCATTGATAATGGGATCACATCATTAGGAGAATGATGTGATGGACAAGACCCAATCCTAAGCATAGCACTAGATCGTGTAGTTCATTTGCTAAAGCTTTTCTAATGTCAAGTATCATTTCCTTAGACCATGAGATCGTGCAACTTCCGGATACCGTAGGAATGCTTTGGGTGTACCAAACGTCACAACGTAACTGGGTGGGTATAAAGGTGCACTACAGGTATCTCCGAAAGTGTCTGCTGGGTTGGCACGGATCGAGACTGGGATTTGTCACTCCGTATGACGGAGAGGTATCTCTGGGCCCACTCGGTATTGCATCATCATAATGAGCTCAATGTGACTAAGTAGTTAGTCACGTGATCATGCATTACGGAATGAGTAAAGTGACTTGCCGGTAACGAGATTGAACGAGGTATTGGGATACCGATGATCGAATCTCGGGCAAGTAACGTACCGATTGACAAGGGGAATTGTATACGGGATTGCTTGAATCCTCGACATCGTGGTTCATCCGATGAGATTATCGTGGAGCATGTGGGAGCCAACATGGGTATCCAGATCCCTCTGTTGGTTATTGATCGGAGAGTTGTCTCGGTCATGTCTACGTGTCTCCCGAACCCGTAGGGTATACACACTTAAGGTTTGGTGACGCTAGAGTTGTAGAGATATTAGTATGCGGTTAACCGAAAGTTGTTTGGAGTCCCGGATGAGATCCCGGACGTCACGAGGAGTTTCAGAATGGTCCGGAGGTAAAGATTTATATATAGGAAGTCCAGTTTCGGCCACCGGGAGAGTTTCGGGGGTCACCGGTATTGTACCGGGACCATCGGAAGGGTCCCGGGGGTCCATCGGGTGGGGCCACCTATCCCGGAGGGCCCCATGGGCTGAAGTGGCGTGGGAACCAGCCCCTGGTGGGCTGGTGCGCCCCACCCAAGGGCCCAAGGCGCCTAGGGTTGGAAACCCTAAGGGGCCGTTGCCCCCCGTGGGGGCATGCGCCCCCCTGGTTGGAAACCCTAAGTGGGCCGTTGCCCCCCGAGGGGCCGCCGCCCCGGGGGCCGCCGCCCCCCCTCTAGATGGGATCTCCAAGGGGGGCATGCGCCCCCCTAGCCTCTATATATAGTGGAGGGGAGGGAGGGCAGCCGCACCCTAAGCCCTGGCGCCCCCCTCTCCCTCCCGTGACACCTCTTCCTCCTCCAGTAGCGCTTGGCGAAGCCCTGCTGGAATCCCGCTGCTTCCACCACCACGCCATCGTGCTGCTGGATCTCCATCAACTTCTCCTTCCCCCCTTGTTGGATCAAGAAGGAGGAGACGTCTCCGCTCCGTACATGTGTTGAACGCGGAGGTGCCGTCCGTTCGGCGCTAGGATCATCGGTGATTTGAATCACGACGAGTACGACTCCATCAACCCCGTTCTCTTGAACGCTTCTGCTCGCGATCTACAAGGGTATGTAGATGCACTCCTCTCTCTCTCATTGCTAGATGACACCATAGATTGATCTTGGTGATGCGTAGAAAATTTTAAATTTCTGCAACGATCCCCAACAGTGGCATCATGTGCTAGGTCTATGCGTAGTTTCTATGCACGAGTAGAACACAAGTTGTTGTGGGCGTCGATTTTGTCAATTTACTTGCCGTTACTAGTCTTATCTTGATTCGGCGGCATCGTGGGATGAAGCGGCCCGGACCGACCTTATGAAGGAAATATGCCCTAGAGGCAATAATAAAGTATTATTTATTTCCTTATATCATGATAAATGTTTATTATTCATGCTAGAATTGTATTAACCGGAAACATAATACATGTGTGAATACATAGACAAACAGAGTGTCACTAGTATGCCTCTACTTGACTAGCTCGTTAATCAAAGATGGTTATGTTTCTTAGCCATAGACATGAGTTGTCATTTGATTAACGGGATCACCTCATTAGGAGAATGACGTGATTGACTTGACCCATTCCGTTAGCTTAGCACTCGATCGTTTAGTATGTTGCTATTGCTTTCTTCATGACTTATACATGTTCCTATGACTATGAGATTATGCAACTCCCGTTTACCGGAGGAACACTTTGTGTGCTACCAAACGTCACAACGTAACTGGGTGATTATAAAGGTGCTCTACAGGTGTCTCCAAAGGTACTTGTTGGGTTGGCGTATTTCGAGATTAGGATTTGTCACTCCGATTGTCGGAGAGGTATCTCTGGGCCCACTCGGTAATGCACATCACTATAAGCCTTGCAAGCATTGTAACTAATGAGTTAGTTGCGGGATGATGTATTACGGAACGAGTAAAGAGACTTGCCGGTAACGAGATTGAACTAGGTATCGAGATACCGACGATCGAATCTCGGGCAAGTAACATACCGATGACAAAGGGAACAACGTATGTTGTTATGCGGTCTGACCGATAAAGATCTTCGTAGAATATGTAGGAACCAATATGAGCATCCAGGTTCCGCTATTGGTTATTGACCGGAGAGGTGTCTCGGTCATGTCTACATAGTTCTCGAACCCGTAGGGTCCGCACGCTTAACGTTACGATGACAGTTATATTATGAGTTTATATGTTTTGATGTACCGAAGGTTGTTCGGAGTCCCGGATGTGATCACGGACATGACGAGGAGTCTCGAAATGGTCGAGACATAAAGATTGATATATTGGAAGCCTATGTTTGGACATCGGAAGTGTTCCGGGTGAAATCGGGATTTTTCCGGAGTACCGGGAGGTTACCGGAACCCCCGGTAACTTAATGGGCCTTAGTGGGCCTAGGTGGAAGAGAGGAGAGGAGGCTAGGGCAGGGCCGCGCCCCCCTTCCCCCCAGTCCGAATAGGACAAGGAGAGGGGGGCGGCGCCCCCCTTCCTTCCTCCCCTCCACCTCTTCCCCTCTTCCACTCCTAGTCCAACATGTAAAGGGGGGGAGTCCTACTCCCGGTAGGAGTAGGACTCCTCCTGGCGCGCCACACCTCCTGGCCGGCGGCCTCCCCCTTGCACCTTTATATACGGGGGCAGGGGGCACCTCTAGACACACAATTGATCAACGATCTTTTAGCCGTGTGCGGTGCCCCCCTCCACCATATTACACCTCGATAATATCGTTGCGGAGCTTAGGCGAAGCCCTGCGTCGGTAGAACATCATCATCGTCACCACGCCGTCGTGCTGACGAAACTCTCCCTCAACACTCGGCTGGATCGGAGTTCGAGGGACGTCATCGAGCTGAACGTGTGCTGAACTCGGAGGTGCCGTGCGTTCGGTACTTGATCGGTCGGATCGTGAAGACGTACGACTACATCAACCGCGTTGTGTTAACGCTTCCGCTTTCGGTCTACGAGGGTACGTGGACAACACTCTCCCCTCTCGTTGCTATGCATCACCATGATCTTGCGTGTGCGTAGGAATTTTTTTGAAATTACTACGTTCCCCAACAGTGGCATCCGAGCCTGGTTTTATGCGTTGATGCTATGCACGAGTAGAACACAAGTGAGTTGTGGGCGATATAAGTCATACTGCTTACCAGCATGTCATACTTTGGTTCAGCGGTATTGTGAGATGAAGCGGCCCGGACCGACATTACGCGTACGCTTACGCGAGACTGGTTTCACCGTTGCGAGCACTCGTTGCTTAAAGGTGACTGGCGGGTGTCTGTCTCTCTCACTTTAGTTGAACCGAGTGTGGCTACGCCCGGTCCTTGCGAAGGTTAAAACAGCACCAACTTGACAAACTATCGTTGTGGTTTTGATGCGTAGGTAAGAACGGTTCTTGCTAAGCCCGTAGCAGCCACGTAAAACTTGCAACAACAAAGTAGAGGACGTCTAACTTGTTTTTGCAGGGCATGTTGTGATGTGATATGGTCAAGACATGATGCTATATTTTATTGTATGAGATGATCATGTTTTGTAACCGAGTTATCGGCAACTGGCAGGAGCCATATGGTTGTCGCTTTATTGTATGCAATGCAATCGCCATGTAATTGTTTTACTTTATCACTAAGCGGTAGCGATAGTCGTAAAAGCAATAAGTTGGCGAGACGACAACGATACTACGATGGAGATCAAGGTGTCGCGCCGGTGACGATGGTGATCATGACGGTGCTTCGGAGATGGAGATCACAAGCACAAGATGATGATGGCCATATCATATCACTTATATTGATTGCATGTGATGTTAATCTTTTATGCATCTTATCTTGCTTTGATTGACGGTAGCATTATAAGATGATCTCTCACTAAAATTTCAAGATAAAAGTGTTCTCCCTGAGTATGCACCGTTGCGAAAGTTCTTCGTGCTGAGACACCACGTGATGATCGGGTGTGATAGGCTCTACGTTCAAATACAACGGGTGCAAAACAGTTGCACACGCGGAATACTCAGGTTAAACTTGACGAGCCTAGCATATGCAGATATGGCCTCGGAACACGGAGACCGAAAGGTCGAGCGTGAATCATATAGTAGATATGATCAACATAGTGATGTTCACCATTGAAACTACTCCATCTCACGTGATGATCGGACATGGTTTAGTTGATTTGGATCACGTAATCACTTAGATGATTAGAGGGATGTCTATCTAAGTGGGAGTTCTTAAGTAATATGATTAATTGAACTTGAATTTATCATGAACTTAGTACCTGATAGTATCTTGCTTGTCTATGTTAATTGTAGATAAATGGCCCGTGCTGTTGTTCCGTTGAATTTTAATGCGTTCCTTGAGAAAGCAAAGTTGAAAGATGATGGTAGCAATTACACGGACTGGGTCCGTAACTTGAGGATTATCCTCATTGCTGCACAGAAGAATTACGTCCTGGAAGCACCGCTAGGTGCCAGGCCTCCTGCAAGAGCAACACCAGAAGTTATGAACGTCTGGCAGAGCAAAGCTGATGACTACTCGATAGTTCAGTGTGCCATGCTTTACGGCTTAGAACCGGGTCTTCAACGACGTTTTGAACGTCATGGAGCATATGAGATGTTCCAGGAGTTGAAGTTAATATTTCAAGCAAATGCCCGGATTGAGAGATATGAAGTCTCCAATAAGTTCTACAGCTGCAAGATGGAAGAGAATAGTTCTGTCAGTGAGCATATACTCAAAATGTCTGGGTATAATAATCACTTGATTCAACTGGGAGTTAATCTTCCGGATGATAGCGTCATTGACAGAATTCTTCAATCACTGCCACCAAGCTACAAGAGCTTCGTGATGAACTATAACATGCAAGGGATGAATAAGACAATTCCCGAGCTCTTCGCAATGCTAAAGGCAGCGGAGGTAGAAATCAAAAAGGAGCATCAAGTGTTGATGGTCAGTAAGACCACTAGTTTCAAGAAAAAGGGCAAAGGGAAGAAGAAGGGGAACTTCAAGAAGAACAGCAAGCAAGTTGCTGTTCAGGAGAAGAAACCCAAGTCTGGACCTAAGCCTGAAACTGAGTGCTTCTACTGCAAGCAGACTGGTCACTGGAAGCGGAACTGCCCCAAGTATTTGGCGGATAAGAAGGATGGCAAGGTTAACAAAGGTATATGTGATATACATGTTATTGATGTGTACCTTACTAATGCTCGCAGTAGCACCTGGGTATTTGATACTGGTTCTGTTGCTAATATTTGCAACTCGAAACAGGGGCTACGGATTAAGCGAAGATTGGCTAAGGACGAGGTGACGATGCGCGTGGGAAATGGTTCCAAAGTCGATGTGATCGCGGTCGGCACGCTACCTCTACATCTACCTTCGGGATTAGTTTTAGACCTAAATAATTGTTATTTGGTGCCAGCGTTGAGCATGAACATTATATCTGGATCTTGTTTAATGCGAGACGGTTATTCATTTAAATCAGAGAATAATGGTTGTTCTATTTATATGAATAATATCTTTTATGGTCATGCACCCTTGAAGAGTGGTCTATTTTTAATGAATCTCGATAGTAGTGATACACATATTCATAATGTCGAAGCCAAAAGATGCAGAGTTGATAATGACAGTGCAACTTATTTGTGGCACTGCCGTTTAGGTCATATCGGTGTAAAGCGCATGAAGAAACTCCATACTGATGGACTTTTGGAATCACTTGATTATGAATCACTTGGTACTTGCGAACCGTGCCTCATGGGCAAGATGACTAAAACACCGTTCTCCGGAACTATGGAGAGAGCAACAGATTTATTGGAAATCATACATACAGATGTATGTGGTCCGATGAATATTGAGGCTCGTGGCGGATATCGTTATTTTCTCACCTTCACAGATGATTTGAGCAGATATGGGTATATCTACTTAATGAAACATAAGTCTGAAACATTTGAAAAGTTCAAAGAATTTCAGAGTGAAGTTGAAAATCATCGTAACAAGAAAATAAAATTTCTACGATCTGATCGTGGAGGAGAATATTTGAGTTACGAGTTTGGCCTACATTTGAAACAATGCGGAATAGTTTCGCAACTCACGCCACCCGGAACACCACAGCGTAATGGTGTGTCCGAACGTCGTAATCGTACTTTACTAGATATGGTGCGATCTATGATGTCTCTTACTGATTTACCGCTATCGTTTTGGGGTTATGCTTTAGAGACGGCTGCATTCACTCTAAATAGGGCACCATCGAAATCCGTTGAAACGACACCTTATGAACTATGGTTTGGCAAGAAACCAAAGTTGTCGTATCTTAAAGTTTGGGGTTGCGATGCTTATGTGAAGAAACTTCAACCTGATAAGCTCGAACCTAAATCGAAGAAATGTGTCTTCATAGGATACCCAAAGGAGACTGTTGGGTACACCTTCTATCACAGATCCGAAGGCAAGACATTCGTTGCTAAGAATGGATCCTTTCTAGAGAAGGAGTTTCTCTCGAAAGAAGTGAGTGGGAGGAAAGTAGAACTTGATGAGGTAACTGTACCTGCTCCCTTATTGGAAAGTAGATCATCACAGAAACCAGTTTCTGCGACACCTACGCCAATTAGTGGGGAAGTTAATGATAATGATCATGAAACTTCAGATCAAGTTATTACTGAACCTCATAGATCAACCAGATTAAGATCCGCACCAGAGTGGTACGGTAATCCTGTTTTGGAGGTTATGTTGCTAGACCATGACGAACCTACGAACTATGAAGAAGCGATGGTGAGCCCAGATTCCGCAAAATGGCTTGAGGCCATGAAATCCGAGATGGGATCCATGTATGAGAACAAAGTATGGACTTTGGTTGACTTGCACGATGATCGGCAAGCCATTGAAAATAAATGGATCTTCAAGAAGAAGACTGACGCTGACGGTAATGTTACTGTCTATAAAGCTCGACTTGTTGCGAAAGGTTTTCGACAAGTTCAAGGGATTGACTACGATGAGACCTTCTCACCCGTAGCGATGCTTAAGTCTGTCCGAATCATGTTAGCAATTGCCGCATTTTATGATTATGAAATTTGGCAAATGGATGTAAAAACTGCATTCCTGAATGGATTTCTGGAAGAAGAGTTGTATATGATGCAACCGGAAGGTTTTATCGATCCAGAGGGGGCTAACAAAGTGTGCAAGCTCCAGCGATCCATTTATGGACTGGTGCAAGCCTCTCGGAGTTGGAATAAACGCTTTGATAGTGTGATCAAAGCATTTGGTTTTATACAGACTTTTGGACGCATTTCTGATATTATATGTGGATGACATATTGCTGATTGGAAATGATATAGAATTTCTAGATAGCATAAAGGGATACTTGAATAAGAGTTTTTCAATGAAAGACCTCGGTGAAGCTGCATATATATTGGGCATCAAGATCTATAGAGATAGATCAAGACGCTTAATTGGACTTTCACAAAGCACATACCTTGACAAAGTTTTGAAGAAATTCAAAATGGATCAAGCAAAGAAAGGGTTCTTGCCTGTACTACAAGGTGTGAGATTGAGTAAGACTCAATGCCCGACCACTGCAGAAGATAGAGAGAAGATGAAAGATGTTCCCTATGTTTCAGCCATAGGCTCTATCATGTATGCAATGCTGTGTACCAGACCTGATGTGTGCCTTGCTATAAGTTTAGCAGGGAGGTACCAAAGTAATCCAGGAGTGGATCACTGGACAGCGGTCAAGAACATCCTGAAATACCTGAAAAGGACTAAGGATATGTTTCTCGTTTATGGAGGTGACAAAGAGCTCATCGTAAATGGTTACGTTGATGCAAGCTTTGACACTGATCCGGACGATTCTAAATCGCAAACCGGATACGTGTTCACATTGAACAGTGGAGCTGTCAGTTGGTGCAGTTCCAAGCAAAGTGTCGTGGCGGGATCTACGTGTGAAGCGGAGTACATAGCTGCTTCGGAAGCAGCAAATGAAGGAGTCTGGATGAAGGAGTTCATATCCGATCTAGGTGTCATACCTAGTGCATCGGGACCAATGAAAATCTTTTGTGACAATACTGGTGCAATTGCCTTAGCAAAGGAATCCAGATTTCACAAGAGAACCAAGCACATCAGAAGACGCTTCAATTCCATCTGGGATTTAGTCCAGGTGGGAGACATAGAAATTTGCAAGATACATACGGATCTGAATGTTGCAGACCCATTAACTAAGCCTCTTCCACGAGCAAAACATGATCAGCACCAAGACTCCATGGGTGTAAGAATCATTACTGTGTAATCTAGATTATTGACTCTAGTGCAAGTGGGAGACTGAAGGAAATATGCCCTAGAGGCAATAATAAAGTATTATTTATTTCCTTATATCATGATAAATGTTTATTATTCATGCTAGAATTGTATTAACCGGAAACATAATACATGTGTGAATACATAGACAAACAGAGTGTCACTAGTATGCCTCTACTTGACTAGCTCGTTAATCAAAGATGGTTATGTTTCCTAGCCATAGACATGATTTGTCATTTGATTAATGGGATCACCTCATTAGGAGAATGACGTGATTGACTTGACCCATTCCGTTAGCTTAGCACTCGATCGTTTAGTATGTTGCTATTGCTTTCTTCATGACTTATACATGTTCCTATGACTATGAGATTATGCAACTCCCGTTTAACAGAGTAACACTTTGTGTGCTACCAAACGTCACAACGTAACTGGGTGATTATAAAGGTGCTCTACAGGTGTCTCCAAAGGTACTTGTTGGGTTGGCGTATTTCGAGATTAGGATTTGTCACTCCGATTGTCGGAGAGGTATCTCTGGGCCCACTCGGTAATGCACATCACTATAAAGCCTTGCAAGCATTGTAACTAATGAGTTAGTTGCGGGATGATGTATTACGGAACGAGTAAAGAGACTTGCCGGTAACGAGATTGAACTAGGTATCGAGATACCGACGATCGAATCTCGGGCAAGTAACATACCGATGACAAAGGGAACAACGTATGTTGTTATGCGGTCTGACCGATAAAGATCTTCGTAGAATATGTAGGAACCAATATGAGCATCCAGGTTCCACTATTGGTTATTGACCGGAGAGGTGTCTCGGTCATGTCTACATAGTTCTCGAACCCGTAGGGTCCGCACGCTTAACGTTACGATGACAATTATATTATGAGTTTATATGTTTTGATGTACCGAAAGTTGTTAGGAGTCCCGGGTGTGATCACGGACATGACGAGGAGTCTCAAAATGGTCGAGACATAAAGATTGATATATTGGAAGCCTATGTTTGGACATCGGAAGTGTTCCGGGTGAAATCGGGATTTTTCCGGAGTACCGGGAGGTTACCGGAACCCCCCGGTAACTTAATGGGCCTTAGTGGGCCTAGGTGGAAGAGAGGAGAGGAGGCCAGGGCAGGGCCGCGCCCCCCTCCCCCCCCAGTCTGAATAGGACAAGGAGAGGGGGGCGGCGCCCCCCTTCCTTCCTCCCCTACACCTCTTCCCCTCTTCCACTCCTAGTCCAACATGGAAAGGGGGGAGTCCTACTCCCGGTAGGAGTAGGACTCCTCCTGGCGCGCCACACCTCCTTGGCCGGCGGCCTCCCCCTTGCACCTTTATATACGGGGGCAGGGGGCACCTCTAGACACACAATTGATCAACGATCTTTTAGCCGTGTGCGGTGCCCCCCTCCACCATATTACACCTCGATAATATCGTTGCGGAGCTTAGGCGAAGCCCTGCGTCGGTAAAACATCATCATCGTCACCACGCCGTCGTGCTGACGAAACTCTCCCTCAACACTCGGTTGGATCGGAGTTCGAGGGACGTCATCGAGCTGAACGTGTGCTGAACTCGGAGGTGTCGTGCGTTCGGTACTTGATCGGTCGGATCGTGAAGACGTACGACTACATCAACCGCGTTGTGTTAACGCTTCCGCTTTCGGTCTACGAGGGTACGTAGACAACACTCTCCCCTCTCGTTGCTATGCATCACCATGATCTTGCCTGTGCGTAGGAAATTTTTTGAAATTACTACGTTCCCCAACACCTTACACGTACGCTTACGTGAGACAGGTTCCACCGACTGACATGCACTAGTTGCATAAGGTGGCTAGCGGGTGTCTGTCTCTCCCACTTTAGTCAGATCGGATTCGATGAAAAGGGTCCTTATGAAGGGTAAATAGAAATTGGCATATCACGTTGTGGTTTTGGCGTAGGTAAGAAACGTTCTTGCTAGAAACCTATAGCAGCCACGTAAAAATTTGCAACAACAATTAGAGGACGTCTAACTTGTTTTTGCAGCATGTGTCATGTGATGTGATATGGCCAGAAGAATGTGATGAATGATATATGCGATGTTTGAG
This sequence comes from Triticum aestivum, assembly GCF_018294505.1. Lineage (NCBI taxonomy): Eukaryota > Viridiplantae > Streptophyta > Magnoliopsida > Poales > Poaceae > Triticum > Triticum aestivum. The sequence goes on from NC_057799.1 coordinate 598,977,426, forward strand.
ATTGATCATGTTCTTGTAATAGGAATCACGACTTGCATGTCGATGAGTATGACAACCGGCAGGAGCCATAGGAGTTGTCTTAATTTATTTATGACATGTGTGTCAACTGAAACATCATGTAATTACTTTACTTTGTTGCTAACCGTTAGCCATAGTAGTAGAAGTAATAGTTGGCGAGACAACTTCATGAAGACACGATGATGGAGATCATGGTGTCATGCCGGTGACGATGATGAACATGGCGCCCCGAAGATGGAGATCAAAAGGAGCAAAATGATATTGGCCATATCATGTCACTATTTGATTGCATGTGATGTTTATCATGTTTTACATCTTATTTGCTTAGAACGACGGTAGCATAAATAAGATGATCCCTCGCTAAAATTTCAAGAAAGTGTTCCCCCTAACTGTGCACCGTTGCGAAGGTTCGTTGTTCCGAAGCACCACGTGATGATCGGGTGTGATAGGTTCTAACGTTCGCATACAACGGGTATAAGCCAGATTTACACACGCAATACACTTAGATTGACTTGACGAGCCAAGCATGTACAGACATGGCCTCGGAACACAAGAGACCGAAAGGTCGAACATGAGTCGTATAGTAGATACGATCAACATGAAGATGTTCACCGATGATGACTAGTCCGTCTCACGTGATGATCGGACACGGCCTAGTTGACTCGGATCATGTATCACTTAGATGACTAGAGGGATGTCTGTCTGAGTGGGAGTTCATTAATAATTTGATTAGATGAACTTAATTATCATGAACTTAGTCTAAAATCTTTACAATATGTCTTGTAGATCAAATGGCCCACACTAATGTCAACCTCAACTTCAACGCGTTCCTAGAGAAAACCAAGCTGAAAGACGATGGTAGCAACTATACGGACTGGGTCCGGAACTTGAGGATTATCCTCATAGCTGCCAAGAAAGCATATGTCCTTGAAGCACCGCTAGGTGAAGCACCCGTCCCAGCAAACCAAGACATTATGAACGCCTGGCAAACACGTGTTGATGATTACTCCCTGGTTCAGTGCGGCATGCTTTACAGCTTAGAACCGGGGCTCCAAAAGCGTTTCGAGTAGCACAGAGCATATGAGATGTTCCAAGAGCTGAAAATGGTTTTCCAAGCTCATGCCCGGGTCGAGAGATATGAAGTCTCCGACAAGTTCTATAGTTGTAAGATGGAGGAGAATAGTTCCGTCAGCGAACACATACTCAAAATGTCTGGGTTGCACAACCGCTTGTCTCAGCTGGGAGTTAATCTCCTGGATGACGCGGTCGTTGACAGAATCCTTCAGTCGCTTCCACCTAGCTACAAGAGCTTTGTGATGAACTTCAATATGCAGGGGATGGAAAAGACCATTCCTGAGGTATATTCAATGCTGAAATCAGCGGAGGTGGAGATCAAAAAGGAACATCAAGTGTTGATGGTGAATAAAACCACTAAGTTCAAGAAAGGCAAGGGTAAGAAGAATTTCAAGAAAGACGGCAAGGGAGTTGCCGCGCCCGGTAAGCAAGCTGCCGGGAAGAAGACAAAGAATGGACCCAAGCCTGAGACTGAGTGCTTTTATTGCAAGGGAAACGTCACTGGAAGCGGAACTGCCCCAAGTACTTAGCGTATAAGAAGGCCGGCAATACCAAAGGTATATGTGATATACATGTTATTGATGTGTACCTAACCAGCGCTCGTAGTAGCTCCTGGGTATTTGATACCGGTGCGGTTGCTCATATTTGTAACTCAAAGCGGGAGCTGTGGAATAAGCGAAGACTGGCGAAGGACGAGGTGACGATGCGCGTCGGGAATGGTTCCAAGGTCGATGTGATCGCCGTCGGCACGCTACCTCTACATTTACCTACGGGATTAGTTTTAAACCTCAATAATTGTTATTTAGTGCCATCTTTGAGCATGAACGTTGTATCTGGATCTCGTTTGATGCGAGATGGCTACTCATTTAAATCCGAGAATAATGGTTGTTCTATTTATATGAGAGATATGTTTTATGGTCATGCCCCGCTGGTCAATGGTTTATTCTTAATGAATCTCGAACGTGATGTTACACATATTCATAGTGTGAATGCCAAGAAATGTAAGGTTGATAATGATAGTCCCACATACTTGTGGCACTGCCGCCTTGGTCACATTAGTGTCAAACGCATGAAGAAACTCCATGCAGATGGACTTTTGGAGTCTCTTGATTATGAATCATTTGACACGTGCGAACCATGCCTCATGGGCAAAATGACCAAGACTCCGTTCTCCGGAACAATGGAGCGAGCAACCAACTTATTGGAAATCATACATACTGATGTGTGCGGTCCAATGAGTGTTGAGGCTCGCGGTGCCTATCGTTATGTTCTCACCCTCACTGATGACTTGAGTAGATATGGGTATGTCTACTTAATGAAACACAAGTCTGAGACCTTTGAAAAGTTCAAGGAATTTCAGAGTGAGGTTGAGAATCAACGTGGCAGGAAAATAAAGTTCTTACGATCAGATCGTGGAGGGGAATATTTGAGTCACGAATTTGGCACACACTTAACGAAATGTGGAATTGTTTCACAACTCACGCCGCCTGGAACACCTCAGCGTAATGGTGTGTCCGAACGTCGTAATCGCACTCTATTGGATATGGTGCGATCTATGATATCTCTTACCGATCTACCACTATCATTCTGGGGTTATGCTTTAGAGACTGCCGCATTCACTTTAAATAGGGCTCCGTCGAAATCCGTTGAGACAACACCGTATGAATTATGGTTTGGAAGGAAACCTAAGCTGTCGTTTCTTAAAGTTTGGGGATGCGATGCTTATGTCAAGAAACTTCAACCTGAAAAGCTCGAACCCAAGTCGGAAAAATGTGTCTTCATAGGATACCCTAAGGAAACCATTGGGTATACCTTCTATCTCAGATCCGAAGGCAAGATCCTCGTTGCCAAGAACGGGTCCTTTCTGGAGAAAGAGTTTCTCTCGAAAGAAGTAAGTGGGAGGAAAGTGGAACTTGATGAGATGACCCCTCTCGAACCAGAAAGTAGCGCAGCACAAGAAAATGTTTCCGTGGTGCCTGCACCGACTAGAGAGGAAGTTAATGATGACGATCATGATCAAGTTACCACTGAACTTCGTAGGTCCACAAGGACACGTTCCGCACCAGAGTGGTACGGCAACCCTGTCATGGAAATCATGTTGTTGGACAACGGTGAACCTTCGAACTATGAAGAAGCAATGGCGGGCCCAGATTCCAACAAATGGCTTGAAGCCATGCAATCTGAGATAGGATCCATGTATGAAAACAAAGTATGGACTTTGACAGACTTGCCCGATGATCGGCGAGCGATAGAAAATAAATGGATCTTTAAGAAGAAGACGGACGCGGATGGAAATGTTACCATCTATAAAGCTCGTCTTGTCGCTAAGGGTTATCGACAAGTTCAAGGAGTTGACTACGATGAGACCTTCTCACCCGTAGCGAAGCTGAAGTCCGTCCGAATCATGTTAGCAATTGCCGCATTCTACAATTATGAAATATGGCAAATGGACGTCAAAACGGCATTCCTTAACGGCTTCCTTAAGGAAGAATTGTATATGATGCAGCCGGAAGGTTTTGTCGATCCTAAGAATGCTGACAAGGTATGCAAGCTCCAACGCTCAATCTATGGGCTGGTGCAGGCATCTCGGAGTTGGAACATTCGCTTTGATGAGATGATCAAAGCGTTTGGGTTTACACAGACTTATGGAGAAGCCTGTGTTTACAAGAAAGTGAGTGGGAGCTCTGTAGCATTTCTCATATTATATGTGGATGACATATTATTGATGGGAAATGATATAGAATTCTTGGAAAGCATAAAGGCCTACTTGAATAAGTGTTTTTCAATGAAGGACCTTGGAGAAGCTGCTTACATATTAGGCATCAAGATCTATAAAGATAGATCGAGACGCCTCATAGGTCTTTCACAAAGCACATACCTTGATAAGATATTGAAGAAGTTCAATATGGATCAGTCCAAGAAGGGGTTCTTGCCTGTATTGCAAGGTGTGAGATTGAGCACGGCTCAATGCCCGACCACAGCAGAAGATAAAGAAAATATGAGTGTCATCCCCTATGCCTTGGCCATAGAGTCTATTATGTATGCCATGTTGTGTACCAGACCTGATGTAAACCTTGCCGTAAGTTTGGTAGGAAGGTACCAAAGTAATCCCAGCATGGAACACTGGACAGCGGTCAAGAACACCCTGAAGTACCTGAAAAGGACTAAGTATATGTTTCTCGTTTATGGAGGTGACGAAGAGCTCGTCGTAAAGGGTTATGTCGATGCTAGCTTCGACACAGATCTGGATGACTCTAAGTCACAAACCGAATATATTTTGAATGGTGGGGCACTCAGCTGGTGCAGTTGCAAGCAAAGCGTCGTGGCGGGATCTACATGTGAAGCAGAGTACATGGCAGCCTCGGAGGCAGCACATGAAGCAATCTGGATGAAGGAGTTCATTGCCGACCTAGGAGTTATTCCCAATGCATCGGGGCCGATGACTCTCTTCTGTGACAACACTGGAGCTATTGCCCTTGCCAAGGAGCCCAGGTTTCACAAGAAGACCAAGCACATCAAGCGTCGCTTCAACTCCATTCGTGAAAATGTTCAAAATGGAGACATAGATATTTGTAAAGTGCATACGGATCTGAATGTCACAGATCCGTTGACTAAACCTCTTCCACGGGCGAAACATGATCAACACCAGAACTCTATGGGTGTACGATTCATCACAATGTAACTAGATTATTGACTCTAGTGCAAGTGGGAGACTGTTGGAAATATGCCCTAGAGGCAATAATAAAATGGTTATTATTATATTTCCTTGTTCATGATAATTGTCTATTGTTCATGCTATAATTGTGTTATCCGGAAATCGTAATACATGTGTGAACACATAGACCATAACATGTCCCTAGTGAGCCTCTAGTTGACTAGCTCGTTGATCAATAGATGGTTACGGTTTCCTGACCATGGACATTGGATGTCATTGATAACGGGATCACATCATTAGGAGAATGATGTGATGGACAAGACCCAATCCTAAGCATAGCACTAGATCGTGTAGTTCGTTTGCTAAAGCTTTTCTAATGTCAAGTATCATTTCCTTAGACCATGAGATCGTGCAACTCCCGGATACCGTAGGAATGCTTTGGGTGTACCAAACGTCACAAGGTAACTGGGTGGCTATAAAGGTGCACTACAGGTATCTCCGAAAGTGTCTGTTGGGTTGGCACGGATCGAGACTGGGATTTGTCACTCCGTATGACGGAGAGGTATCTCTGGGCCCACTCGGTATTGCATCATCATAATGAGCTCAATGTGACTAAGTAGTTAGTCACGGGATCATGCATTACGGAATGAGTAAAGTGACTTGCCGGTAACGAGATTGAACGAGGTATTGGGATACCGACGATCGAATCTCGGGCAAGTAATGTACCGATTGACAAAGGGAATTGTATACAGGATTGCTTGAATCCTCGACATCGTGGTTCATCCGATGAGATTATCGTGGAGCATGTGGGAGCCAACATGGGTATCCAGATCCCGCTGTTGGTTATTGACCGGAGAGTTGTCTCGGTCATGTCTACGTGTCTCCCGAACCCGTAGGGTCTACACACTTAAGGTTCGGTGACGCTAGAGTTGTAGAGATATTAGTATGCGGTTAACCAAAAGTTGTTCGGAGTCCCGGATGAGATCCCGGACGTCACGAGGAGTTCCGGAATGGTCCGGAGATAAAGATTTATATATAGGAAGTCCAGTTTCGGCCATCGGGAGAGTTTCGGGGGTCACCGGTATTGATCCGGGACCACCGGAAGGGTCCCGGGGGTCCACCTATCCCGGAGGGCCCCATGGGCTGAAGTGGAGTGGGAACCAGCCCCTGGTGGGCTGGTGCGCCCCAACCAAGGGCCCAAGGCGCCTAGGGTTGGAAACCCTAGGGGGCCGTTGCCCCCCGAGGGGGCATGCGTCCCCCTGTTTGGAAACCCTAAGGGGGTCGTTGCCCCCCGAGGGGCCGCCACCCCGGGGGCCGCCACCCCCCTCTAGATGGGATCTCCAAGGGGGGCACATATATATAGTGGGGGGAGGGAGGGCAGCCGCACCCTAAGCCCTGGCGCCCCCCTCTTCCTCCCGTGACACCTCTTCCTCCTCCAGTAGCGCTTGGCGAAGCCCTGCTGGAATCCCGCTGCTTCCACCACCACGCCGTCGTGCTGCTGGATCTCCATCAACTTCTCCTTCCCCTTTGCTGGATCAAGAAGGAGGAGACGTCTCCGCTCCATACGTGTGTTGAACGCGGAGGTGCCGTCTGTTCGGCGCTAGGATCATCGGTGATTTGAATCACGACGAGTACGACTCCATCAACCCCGTTCTCTTGAACGCTTCCGCTCGCGATCTACAAGGGTATGTAGATGCACTCCTCTCTCTCTCGTTGCTAGATGACTCCATAGATTGATCTTGGTGATGCGTAGAAAATTTTTAAATTTCTGCAACGATCCCTAACAGAAACTTGCCCGATGCTGCTCAAATTTGGGCAGGAGCGAGCGGGTTTGACGGGTAACTGTTTCAATTATAAAGGATAAAGTTTTTGAGAAAAAGACTAATTATGGATTAACTCTTCAATTAATACTCATAGCACTATTGTGAGAACAATACTCCCCCCTCAACAGTAGAGACTAGAGAAAGACAAAAAAAAGGGCGAAACCATCGTGAATCCCTCTTCCTCGCCGTCGAGGGCGTGGATCCCGGCCTCCTCCGCTCGCTTTGACGGCTGGGGGAGGTGGGGGGGGTCCCGTTTCTCTATGTCAGGAGTGTAGATATGGTAGGTTTAGTGGCCGTCGGCGTCGATTTGGTCAGGGTTTTGACGCCGCTCTAGAGAAATAAATCCGTCGCCCTTCCTCTCCCTTGCCGATGCAGGCGGTGCCGGCGGTGTCGGCATGTGGGTGGCGTGGTCTTCGCACTGATCTGTGGATCCAACGGTGGCTCAGCTCCCTTCCCCCCGTCGATTGCAGCTGTGGATTGAAGGGGGATTTTGCTCCTCGAAGATCTAAAGATCTTGCGAGTTCTGGTGTTCTCTGGCTAGTCGGTGCGGCGAAGGCGATTCTGCGTAGTGAGTACTATCCCCGTTCCCCTGTACCGGTGCACTCGCCGTCGATGGTGCATGGGCTGGGTCCAGGTGTGATGTAGGGGACGGATCCCCGGTTTGTGGTGATCATTTGACGACGCCAGCCTTCTCTCCGGTGTGCTGGTCACTTGTGCCTGAAGCTGGCATACTTCCCGGTCGACACATTCATCTTTAAAAGGATGCTTGTTTTTTTGGACTATTAACATGATGCTTGCTCCGGCTATGGAGTGGCGATGGTAACGACGCGTCTGCAACTCGCTCCGGTGAGAATAGTCTGCGATGAGTCATATGAGGACCTAGTTGTAATTTTATTTACTTCTTGGATCCCTTGTACTACTGGTGAATCTTCAATATAATCCGGAGGTCTTTTCACACAAAAAAAAAGAGAACAACTCTTCAAACCAGGGAAAAATAATGTTGAGATGCTCGTAGGAGCGTGTCAGCCGTAGAATTACGATCAGTCTCTTTTCTTACGCAAGCGCTCATATATACTCCCCCCTCCCCCGATCACCTTCGAGAGACTGAACCGACATATCATCTTGAGATTTTATGAAGCACAGGATAAAATGCGAGCACCAGAATATGGACCCGATGGGCTGAAAATACCACTGTCCATCTAACCATTCAGTCACACGTTGGTTCGCACGATTAATCTCTTTTTGCTGCCTTGGAGTCGGAGGAGAGCCGATCGACTTGGTTTCTACCCAACGCGTGAGGTTTTTGCTTGCCAGCCAAAGTTACTTTTCATTATTTCATTTCCTGCCTAGCGATTTATTACTCCACACTACCACTAGTATACTTTTCCTTAAAGCTAAAGCGATTCTAAAATGGCATGATTGCACAACATAACATTCAAACCGAACAAGTCGCTGGCTGCTTCAACGGCTCTGCTCCTGGGTCAAGACGGACTCGATGGTCATGCATGTAAACGAGTGAGCGCAGACGCACCGAACGTGCAGCTTCGGCGAACTTTGAATCACGTCGAGACTCACCTTCCTTTTTCTGAGAAAATCGCGTCGAAACTTGCCTGATGGGGCAGATCGATCGGCCTGAAAAGCCCATTGACAGCTCAGAAAATGCTAAATGCCGTGTCCTCCACTCGCTCGCTCCCGGAAGATTGATTGATTGATTGGTGGCCATTTTTAGTTCCTGATGACAAATTCGACCAAAGCCACACTCTACTTTGCATCTTGATAGTATCGTTCTAGACTTCCAGTGGGATGTTTCTCGTGAGCCCAACCAAATCTGGCCTCGAGAAGCGCGGGCACCAACTGTGAATTCGGGAGTAGTTGAAGGGAGTACTTTTTTTTTTTTGAAATAAAAATGCAGTACTATTTCGCCCCCAACGGAATGTGTTTTCCGATGGAGACACCCACGCGAATCCACCCGGCAAGATAAAAAGCGTTACTAGTAGTAGCAAAAACTGGAGCACAGTCCACGCGCTCCAGGTGGTGGAGCTGGTCACTCGTTGTCGTTGTCTCATAGCAGGCGTCGCTCACCCGGGGGAGTACTAGTATTTAGCAGGAGCGGGGGGTGGGGCGGGGGGTGGAGAGAAAGCAACGGCTGCCGTCCCCTGCCTGCCACTCAACTGCAACTCAACCAGTCAGTCGCCATTACTCTTGTTTCTCATCACCCACCGCGAGCGCGAAGCAGGAGGAGCGGAGGAGCAGCACCATGCTGGGGCATCTGGTCGGGCTGGTGAAGGTGCGGGTGACGCGCGGGGTGAACCTCGCCATCCGCGACCTCCGCTCCAGCGACCCCTACGTCGTCGTCCGCATGGGCAAGCAGGTTCGTTCCGTCTCGGTCTCGAGCTCCTCTCTTTTCCCCTTCTCTCGCTGTGCAGATGCACCGTCGATCTGCCCGTCGATTCCGCGAATTTTAGTCCTCTTTTGGAAAGAATTAATCGCCTCTCCGCGGTCCCCGTTCTGGAGTGTTCTCCTCCTGATTATTCTCGCCCGCTGTAATATTTCGCAGAAGCTGAAGACGCGAGTGGTGAGAAAGAGCATCAATCCGGAGTGGAACGACGAGCTGACCCTCTCCATCGAAGATCCCACCATTCCTGTCAAACTGGTATGCGTTCCATTCTCTTTCCCCCTTTTCCCTCTCTCGTGCCTCAGCAATTCAACTGATTTTTGGGAAAATTTCCTAGTAAATCGAATCGTGAAACGCAATCAATTTTCTCCCTGCAAAAAAGAGAGAGAAAGAAAAATAATGTGATGCCTTTGCGCAAAAGGAAAGGAAGGTGAACATTCTGGAAACGCGGGGTACAGTACAGACAAGCAGATGGTAACTGGCTGAGAGACAGCTGCCTGACAACCCATTGCTTCTTGTTCTTCTTCAGGACGTGTTCGACAAGGACACATTCTTCGACGACCCGATGGGCAACGCGGAGCTGGACATCGGGCCGCTGGTGGAGGCCGCGACGATGAGGATCCAGCTGCAGGGCGTCGCCGACAACTCGGTTGTCAAGAAGCTGGTGCCCAACCGGCAGAACTGCCTCGCGGAGGAGAGCGCCATATACCTGTCCGAGGGCACGGTGAAGCAGGACGTGGTGCTCAGGCTCAGGAACGTGGAGTGCGGGGAGGTCGAGCTGCAGCTCCAGTGGATCGACATCCCCGGCTCCAAGGGCGCATCAGGCTTTTAAATTCCATAATTAGCTCTGCACTCTCTGCTGCCTGCAGAGTTCTTTCTCAAGTGAAAAGCTGGGGTAAATTATGTTTAGAATCGAAGCTTAAGCTAGGATTTAGATGTTGCGATAGTATGGCCGCCGTCAGTGTGGTCGAACTTCCTAAGACGGACCGAAGAAAGAAAGAGCTGATGGCAGGGGCGTAAAGCGCGTAAGGATTCCATCCTCCTTGCTTGATGTGCTCTGCATCTGCAATCCGGAGAGCAAAGGCTACAATGTGCTGATCAGTCTTGGCATTTCCGAACCTTGGTTGCCGATGCTAGTCAGTCGGTGACGGGTGATTAATCGCAGTTGCAGGATCGAAGAGTAGGTCTGGTTTCTAAAGGAGAATTTCCTTTTGTTTCAGGGAAATTTCTGCGGTGATCTTGATTTGCAGCGCGTAACGATATGCAACTTGTGTGTTTAGACGCGTAATGCTCACAGACTTGAACACCGTCTTGACTTGCTCGTCAGACCATGCTTGCATATTACTCCCTCTGTAAACTAATATCAGATCATTTAAATCATTAAAGTAGTGGTCTAAACAATCTTATTTAGATGTTATAATTATGCATACGAAATTACTGTCCACAGACGCTTTGCGGGACGATTTTCACAAGACCTTGTGATCGATGGGTACGGCCCACGTGAACCAAGGTGAAATCAGGCACATCCCATCGTTTGTGTAGCAGTTCTTAGCAGTTCTCTTATGCATATGTAATTCAGAACTCAGACCATTACGAAAAGTAGGCATGAGATTGAAGACTACATTTCTTAAAGAGGATTCAGGGTTCATAGATCAACGCATATACTGTATTCTCGTGGTACGACTGTTGGTGTTCTTCTCATCATGCATTAAACCAGAATAGTACAATGATGGCAAAACCCGCTGAGGTCGTCGAATCTTGAACTTCGCGCCATGGCCAATCCGGCCTCCCCTGCCATGGACGCTCGGACCTCCCCCTTCGTTTTATATTAGAACCGGGTTACACATGAAGGCTGAAACATGTAGCCTTTCACATACAGCAAGTACAATTGTAGCCTTATACACATATCAACAACAATTTTAACATACTCCACGTTGGCAGTTTGAACTTGAGTCTTCTCTTGATGCTCACCCACATGTGTTAGAATAAATCCGAGGCATACCGTTGATCATCCGAGGACTAAGCAATCACACGAGCACGACACCGAGATTTGTTAACAAGGTTCACCGATATGGCTACATCCCCGGGGCTTGACTACGGGCGCTCCTCCTCGTGACACCGTCACAATACCGCACACCGGCCACCCGGGCGCCGGCACACGCCGCCGGCTCCCCCTTGCGCGCCTGTGCTATTATGTTGGCATAGGTTACATCGTGTGTCTAGCCCCGCTATATATGAGAGGCCTAGGATACAAGTGTCCTATTAGGACACGACTCCATATCCTATCTAAACGCAATACTACTCAGAGTCCAACTGTAACCTACCTTATACACAATGTTCGACACAACTCTAACAAACTCCACCTTGACGAATATTCTCCACCACCTTGAATTCGGCGTCAAACTTCCATGTACATTGAACTTGAGCTTATCCCATGAGTACCGCTGCTACTCCAAAGACTCCACCTACAACTTGTAGTCCCTTCTTTTCTTGACCACAGTCAACACTCGAGCAAAATCAAGTTCCACATTACTCTAGTTTGCGCTCCCAACTTTCAGAGTATCAGTCCAACGCCATCACACACTGATCACTGACCTGCGTGAAAGTGAACATCTCACATATTGGGTGTCCCACATAAGAGTTACCTGAACTCAACATCACCGCTCCTTTCTTGACCGCCTGTCTGAAACTTGAAGAAATTTCACCGCTACTTGTAGTCATCCCGAATCAAATTCGCAGTTGTCTCACCACATGTATGACCACCAGAGCCCTGGCCCGTCTCCATGTCCTGTGCATGCCGCACGCCTCACCGCTATTATCGCGTCGAGCCTCCGCTGTCCCGGTCGAGTCTCAAGGGTCGCGAACCCACACCACTCAACCCCCACTGCAGAGTACCAATGGTCATCACCGACCGATGACGAGTTTCACGCTTCCATCAGACCACTGGGCTCCAGTCCGAATTACGTGCCACTTGCTTTTCCCGCTGAATAGGCTTCGATTCTCTGGATCCTTTCACCATAGCCTCTCAATCTAGCTCCACCTTCAACATGACTCCATGGTAGATGATCAGTCCACCCTCGCGCCCCGTCGACTTCAAGCTCCGTGTGTACATCACCTTGAATCAACCCCGCACCATAGTCTTGTCGAAGCCACACAAGCACTCGGGCCTGTGCCACGTGTTTCCACGCCTAGAAGTCGGTCACCATCAGCATCACACACCTATGTCGTCGTCGCCGATTCCACCACCATCTTCTGTACCAATCGACTTCCGTCGATCCGTCAGACTGTCCAGGCCAACTGCCCTATGTGTCTGACCTGAGCCGAACTGTCCTGACTGCAACCATCTGCAACTCCTCAAAGCTCTCATCATCCGTCTTAACTGGCTTGACATCTTGCAATGCCTTCAAGCATCCTTGTTGTGCCAACAAAATTTTCACCTTTGTCTGCCGTAACCCAAAGTTTTTAGTTCCGTCGAACGTCTCCACCTCAAACCTGGTACCCATTGGCTCCATGGTTCTTTGTACAGCTGCCTGTGAAAAAATACCGAGCACTCTTTTCGTGATCCCCAAGTACACCAAGTATACTAGTTGCAAATCCAACATGATAGCGTCTGGTCTTCACGTGAAGTAGCTCTCTTGCACAAGTTCAAATGCTAGCTTTGCATGCCCAAGTCCTTGCCTTCCCACGTGCTGCATAACACACGACGGATGCTTTCCTTTTGAAGTCTTGAAGTTGCATGTCTACGTCTGGGCCACCAGGAGAACACATCTCCCACGATTGAGTGGTTCCACCTTGTACGTAAAACACGGAGGGGCGATTGAGGTGATCGTCTTGAACGCTAGGGTTAGGGTTTTGCGAGCGGTGGTGGTGTGGATCTCGGTAGCACGGGAGGAGACGGCGGCGGATCTGAACGTGCTGGAACCGGAGTGAGAACCTCCCGACGAGGGGGCAACCATGGCGGATAGGAGAAGAGACGGCGAAGCAACGCCGAGAGCGGCGACGGCGGCGGGCGGACCTGTGTTGGCGGCAGGAACGAAAGCTCAGAAGACGGCGGCTACACCAAGGGCGCCGACGGTGAAGGAGTCGAAGACACCTGCGACGGGGACGCCACTGGGCTCCCAGAGCAGGCACGCCTCTGTGTCGCCGGGTCTGACGACCAGATTGGGTGGACTGGTCTTGACGGAGAAGGAAGCGGGTGGCTTTGTATTCAAGGAGCCTGAACATGAGCATGCTAGGCCGGCGAAGTGGTCGGCGATTGGGAAAGCGTTTACCCCTTGTCTGATGAACAAAGTTGCTTTGGAGAAGTCGATGTCGAGGGCTTGGGGCCTGCATAGAGAGGCGCAGTTCAAGGTAATTGGGAGGAACCTGTTTGCAGTGTCGTTTGGGAGCGAGGGAGACTGGAAACATGCACTGAACAACGGCCCGTGGCAATATGATTTTAATGTGCTGGTGCTCAAGGACTATGATGGAGCAACCAGACCATCGGAGATGAGGTTTGAAGCGGTGGACGTTTGGGTAAGGGTTGAAGATCTCCCCTTGGATAGGCGGACGAAGGAGTTTGGGGAAGCACTAGGGAATTGGTTGGGCAAAATTGTGAGGGTGGACGTGGAAAAAGTTGGGTTTGCAAAAGGGTCTGAACTGAGGTTTAGGGTTAAGCTACCAGTGTTCGAGCCATTGGTGAGGGGGTTCTACCTGAAGAAAACTGAAGATGATGTAGAGAAAACCCGGTTCGACTTTAAGTACGAAAAGATCCCACACTTCTGTTTCGACTGTGGAAGACTGGTCCACGGTGACAAGGGCTGTGTGCCGGCGGCGGACCCTGATCAGCAATGGGGAGAATGGCTTCGGGCATCCCCAGGTCGTTCATGGGGGACAAAAGATGCATCACTCAGGGGGCCCTCGGGCAGTGCAAATAGCTATGGGAGTGTCAGGTCAAGTGAGGGAGATCAGAGGAGGAGGAAATCGGGTACTGTGCGCGATCTACCTACGAAAAGAAACCTGCAGAATGAGTTCACTACACCGGCTGCATCTCGCACTGGCGAGGTTGGCGAGCGGGAGCATGAGGGATCTGGTGCCCACAATCAGCAAATGCATGGGGGTCCGACGATCCGCGAAAGGGATCTGCAGGATGAGATTGAGCAGAAGAGAGAAAGAGATATGAGGTCGGAGCTCCGACAGAGGCAACAGGAGAAGCAAGCTGAACTGAGGAGCAGGTACAAGCAGTATGGCACACGGGACCATGGGGAAGCTAGATCATCAAGCCAAGTCAGTGGGAGGGAGCGCAGGCAAGGGTATTACGTGAGGAAACCGAGGCCAGAGCACTATGTGGAAAGGCGAACTCCAAATAGTCCCAAGACATTTTGCTCAGATGGAGAGGAAAAGGAGACCGAAACAACACTGGGTAGCTAAGGGTGATCTGGATAGACAGGTGGGAATTGATACTTTTGTTCGAGACACGAGGCAGAAAACCGCGTCTGTGTTTGATCGTATTGAAGAGAACAATGGTTCCTCGGCGGACCCTCCCAGGACGGAGGGCCGCAGGGAGCAATGAACATTCTAGCTTGGAACTGTCGGGGGTTGGGGTTGGACCCGGCAGTGGGCGAGCTAAGGGACCTGATCAGGTCATACAACCCAACGGTGGTATTCTTGTCTGAAACAAAAAAGACCTCACGTGCTATGGAGAGACTAAAGTGGAGCCTAGGGTTCAGACATGGGGTAGCTGTTAATTGCAATGGCAAGAGTGGGGGGTTAGCGTTGTGGTGGAAGGAGTCGGTCGAGGTGACGGTGAGGCCTTGGTGCCAATACTATGTTGACGCACAGATTGTGGCTGACGGGGTCACCTTTAGATTCACTGGAATCTACGGGGAACCGTGTGTGGAGAGAAGGACGAAGACGTGGGAGGTACTTCGCACCTACGTTCACAAGATAACCTCCCGTGGATTTGCGCGGGGGATTTTAATGAAGCGCTTCTCCAAAAAGAGCAGATTGGTGGTAATCCGAGGAGCTTGAGCCAAATGGCAACTTTTGCGGAATGCTTGTCTGACTGCGGGCTTGCTGATCTTGGTTTCTCGGGCTACCCCTTTACTTGGGACAATAAGAGGGACGGCCTTGACAACATACAAGTGCGTTTGGACAGGGCTACTTGCAATGCTGAGTTTGCTCAGCTCTACCCGGCGGTTGAAGTTCTTCATGTTATGACGGAGGAGTCTGACCACCAGGCGCTGGTGGTTAAGGTGCAGACGGCACTGGCTGCGGCGCACCAAGGAGGCCAACGGCCTTTCATGTATGAAGAAGCATGGACCAGGCATGAAGGATACGAAGCAATGATTGCTAGTGCATGGGCCGAAGCGCAAGCAGCCAATCAGGCGAGTGGTGCACTTGGGGCGGCATGCAGTCGCTTCAGGCTCACGTCAAGAGCTATGCAGGTTTGGAGCCGCCAAGTGTTCGGATCTATCAAAAAACAAATAGGCCACTTGAAGGTTCAGTTAGTTGATGCCAAGGAACGTGCTGCTCGGACAGGGTACGGGCAGGAAATCAAAGATATTGAGGATCAATTACATGAGTTATATGAGAGGGAGGAGGTATATTACAAGCAGAGATCCCGAGTGGACTGGCTTACCTATGGAGACCAAAACACTAAGTATTTTCAGAATCGTGCGTCTCACCGCAAGAGGAAAAACACAGTTAAGGCTCTCAAAAGAGAAGATGGATCAAGATGTACTGATGACGAGGGAATGAGGGCGATGGCTGCGCAGTTCTATGTGCAACTCTTTGCATCCGAGGGTTCGCGTGAGGGAGCCAGGGTTTTGCAGCATATTGAAAGTGCGGTCACGGCAGAGATGAATGGTAAGCTGGATGCTCCTTTCACTGACAAGGAAATTGAGGTAGCCCTATTCCAGATGGGCCCTACTAAGGCTCCGGGGCCGGATGGGCTTCCGGCCATGTTCTATCAGAAGCATTGGGAGCTTGTTAAAGAAGATGTGTGCAATGCGATACGTGAGTTTCTTGTTGGAACGGCGGCTCCGACAGGTTTTAATGACACTGTTATCATCATGATACCGAAAGTAAGCTCTCCGGAGCTTCTCTCGTAGTTCCGACCTATTAGTCTTTGTAATGTTCTCTACAAAATCGCCGCGAAAGCACTGGCTAACCGGCTCAAGGTGGTACTGCCTTTTATGATCTCCGAAGAACAGAGCGCTTTTGTTCCTGGAAGGCTAATAACCGATAGTGTTTTGGTGGCATATGAGTGTGTACATGCAATAAGGAAGAGGAAGAGGAGGAAACCTTTGTGTGCGGTGAAGCTCGATTTGATGAAAGCCTACGATAGGGTGGAATGGGATTTCCTTGAACAAATCTTGCTGAAGTTTGGCTTCTCCAGTCACTGGACGGAGATGGTCATGAGATGTGTCAAATCAGCTACTTTCTATGTGAAGCTGAATGGGGGTTTCTCTACCAGGTTTATACCCTCGCGTGGGCTTAGGCAGGGAGACCCCCTCTCACCATATCTCTTCCTTTTCTGTGTAGAGGGTTTTTCTGCGATGTTGAAGAATGCACAGCGGGAAAATCGGCTCAAGGGAGTATCTTTTGGGTCACAGGGGCCTACGGTTACCCATCTCTTGTTCGCCGACGATAGTGTGGTTTTCCTGGAGGGGTCCTGAGAAAATTTTGAGGTTCTCCGCGACATATTGCATGATTACGAGGTGCCTTCGGGTCAGAAAGTTAATCTTCAAAAATTAGCAATATTTTTTGGCAAGGGCTGCTCCGATGAAGTGAAGGCAGAGTTGCAACAGGTCAGCGGCATTGCAATGGAAGCCCTAGGAGAAAGGTATCTTGGGCTCCCCATAGTTGTAGGGAAATCGAAGGACGGTACTTTCAAGTATGTAGAAGAAAGTGCGAGAGGGAAAGTGTCCAGTTGGAAAGGACAAGGGCTGTCCAAGACGGCTAGAGAGGTGCTTGTAAAGTCGGGACTCCAATCTACCCCAGCTTTTACCATGAGCTGTTTTCAACTCACAAAGAAAATGTGCGGGAATTTGTCATCTATCTCCTCGAACTTCTGGTGGGGTGAAGCGAATGGTCAAAAAAGGGTACACTGGATTGCATGGGAGAAAATTTGCATGAGGAAGCATGAGGGTGGGCTAGGGTTTCGGGATCCGGAGGCTTTCAACCAAGCCATGCTTGCAAGACAAGCTTGGAGAATACTCTAGGTTCCGGACTCGTTATGTGCTCAAGTGTTAAAGGCTCGATATTTCATTGAGGGGTCCATTCTAAATGCAACATGCCCGGAGGGGGGCTCTTTCACCTTCAGAAGTATTCTTCACGGAAGGGACCTTTTGCTCGATGGTCTTATTTGGAGAATAGGAGACGGGACAGCTATCAAGGTTCACCATGACAACTGGATTCCTAGGAAGGGAAGTCTAAGGCCATTGGGCCAAAGATATATACATGGAATAACGAGAGTGTGTGACCTGCTTAATGAGCAAAGGAGTGCTTGGGATCAAGATAAGGTGCGTGCCATGTTCTCATCTAATGAGGCTGAGGAGATCTTGCATATCCCGGTGGGAGGGCCAACAATGCAGGACTACTTGGCATGGAACTACACCAAAAATGGTGTGTTCTCAGTACGCTCGGCGTATCATCTGCGGATGGCGCAGAAAAGCCTCAAAGCTGGCCAGCCGGAATCTTCGTCAACGGTGGCTGATCACAAGGCGTGGCTCAGCTTGTGGGATACTGTAACGCCGGGAAAGGTTAAAACTCACATGTGGCGCTTGATACGAAATGGTCTGGTGGTAGGCACGGAGCTTAAGCGGAGGAAGATTAAAGAGGGAGTGTTCTGCGTGGCTTGTGGCAGGGAGGAAACGAACTATCACAGGTTTTGGGACTGCTTTCATTCAAGATTGTTCTGGAAGATAATGCGTTCGGAGTTGGGGGTGCCAGTGGCGATCCCACCGGAGTCGGTCAGCCCCCAGAATGCGTTAGCGAGATGGCTACTATCTTGGCTTGCGGACGCATCGGATGATGAAAGGGCGGTCATGGTCCAAGGAACCTATGCGCTGTGGCTGGCTCGTAATAACGCCAGAGAAGGGCGGAGAATAGAAGATGCTGATGGCATTGCGAGAAGGGTTTTTGCTTTAATGTGTGAGTGGCAAGCTATCCATGGAAAGAAGAGCAAGCTCGATAATCCAGCCCCTAGGGAGAAGTGGTGCCCACCAGAGGATGAGTGGGTGAAAGCAAACGTAGATGGGGCGATGTCCAAGGTTGGCGACAGGGGAGGAGTAGGTATCGTGCTCAGAAACCAGGAGGGGGCGTTCCTAGGAGGAGCTTGTCATGCTTTCAGGAAATGCAAAGAACCGGCAATGGTGGAGCTATTAGCCTGCAGAAGAGCAGTACAACTCGCGCAGAATCTGAATGTTCAAAACCTCCATTTAGAGATGGACTGCCGGGAGATTGTATGCAAACTGCAGAGCAAGGAGAAGGATTTATCACCGCTCGGGCCTGTTGTTGAAGAGGTCAAGCAAATGTTGGAATCAAGGGATAGATGGAAGATTACATGGGTTCGACGGTCTGCGAATAATGCAGCTCATCGGTTAGCGAGGGAGTGTGTGACGAATAATCTCTGTAAGGTGTGGATGCATGTTCCACCAGACTGTATCTTACAGGTTGTAGCGGACGAAATCCCTGGTTGGGAGGTTTAAATAAACTTCGGTGTGAGTTTCAAAAAAAAAGGAGAACACATCTCCCCCGGGACTCGGTCCCTTTTTTATTTCCAAACAAATCTCATGTCAGGTGCCTCCACAGCTTTCTAGAGCACAACACAGCCTAACCAGGCCACGCGCTGCACCAGCATCGACCAACGCAGCCCCGCCTGGGCCATCGGCAAGACCCAGCATATGGCCCAGACGCGCAATGCCAGCCCCTCCTGGGCCTTGTGCCGCAGCGCGACCGCGCCCTGCAGTCGCCTCGTCCGCGTCGTCACACACGCGCTCGTGCCGAACGGTCCCGCGTCTGCCACACTGCTTCCGATCGATCTAGGTCAATCCAATCTGCTCACAAAAGACATCCACCGACGCCTAGCTGCTCACGATTGCTGCTTAAAGATCACAAAAAGATCAACTCCGCTTTGAATCGCAACTCGCCGACGATATTCGTTCCCGTATCGCAATCGCTTCCTGCAGTCTGTCGATGCAATCTTCTTCCTCCATTAGATCAACTTCAACGGCCTCTTCAAACCTTGCTCATGATACCACTTGTTAGAATAAATCCGAGGCATACCGTTGATCATCCGAGAATCAAGCAATCACACGAGAACGACACCGAGATTTGTTAACGAGGTTCACCGATATGGCTACATCCCCGGGGCTTGACTACGGGCGCTCCTCCCCATGACACCGTCACAATACCCACACCGGCCACCCGGGCGCCGGCACACGCCGCCGGCTCCCCCTTGCGCGCATGTGCTATTATGTTGGCATAGGTTACATCGTGTGTCTAGCCCCGCTATATATGAGAGGCCTAGGATACAAGTGTCCTACTAGGACACGACTCCATATCCTATCTAAACACAATACTACTCCAACTGTAATCTACCTTGTACACAACATTCGACACAACTCTAACAACATGAGACCGCCAAGTCTGCCCCCTCAGTCTTGGTTGTCTCGACTGAACAAATCACCACGCTCCGAAATTTTGTGACGACCCAGCACAACAGGTGAATGCCACATCTGCCTCCTCCTATGGAGTTGATACCAACAGGTATGTAGATATTGGCGCTACTAATCACATCACGGGTGAACTTGACAAACTTACCATACGTGATCGCCACACCGGCAATGAAAAAGTGCATACGGCAAGTGGTCAAGGTATGGAATTATTGATCATACGTCTTTTCATATGGAAATACATATTGACCGTCCCATTCATCTTGATAATATCTTGCATGTTCCAAAGGCTTCTAAAAAGTCATGTTTCTGCTTCTAAACGTACTGATGATAATCATGCCTATTTGGAGATTCGTCCTAATTTCCTTTTATGTTAAGGATCAGGGCACGGGAAGAATTCTTCTTCACAGAACGAGTAGAGTATGGCTTTCAGAGGAGTCAAAGCAGGTGCTTAGCGCAAGCAAACCTGCATATCCTCGGGCATCCATTATTTATAGTGGTTTGACAGATTCTTAAAAATAATATAAATTGTCTTTGTCAAGTAAAGGCGATGATTCGATTTGTGATGCTTGTTAAAAGGGCAAATCTCATCAGTTGTCCTATCATTGCTCAACTAGTGTGTCTATTGCTCCTTTAGAGCTTATACTTTCTCTCATGTATGGGGACCGGGTCTTGCCTTTGTTGGCCGTTATAACTACTATGTATGTTTATTGACAATTTTAGCAAATTTTCATGGATTTATCTGCTTAAAAATAAATATGATGTTTTTTTTTCAGAATTTCCATGACTTTCAACACCAAGTTGAACGCATGTTTGTTGTTGTTCAATCGGACTTGGGTGGTGAATATCTCAAGTGTGTGTGTGGGTTGTAGTTGTTCTATATGCGGTAATTTCTGGTTGTTTCCTTGTATAGACTTTCTATAAATAAAGGAATAATCTCATATCAATCCCCGTAATTTCATATTACCCATATAAACACGTAGGCATCCCTATCGTGAGACGGACGCTTCCACTCAGATTTCTACAAATATAGATGCATGAACTCTATGGCAGTGCGTCCGCGACGATCTTGCGTCAACACAATCGGTAGACCTGGAGTCTTCCCTAGGGCGGGCCACATAAAGTACAATGTATCGTCCTTGTCCTCTTATTAGCAACTCCTTAACATCGAGCGCCAACCTCACCAAATCCTGGGCACTCATGGTGGGCTATTTCTTACACTATGTCGCTCTATTCCGCATAATAGCCCACCACGAGTGTCGAGCTCACCAAAGCCCAAGGCACTCTTCATCCTGGTATCCTTCTCCGAACAATGCATGTTGCTCGGCATAGTGTAAGTCTGAGGTCCAAGAGGCACGACCAAACAAGTAGTTGTTACTTGAGTCGATACTAATTTTGTGTCGGTTTGCTAGAGTCTCTAAATTGGACTCGCACCATATATTGTAACATAAGCTTTTGTATTCTAAGGTTTAAACATTCCACCACCTCCTGTTGAAGAACCCTCCACCATTTACTTACTACCAGTGACCGCCTCCTTGTCTCCCGCCTTTGTATCCCCACCCTTAGTAAACCAGACCAGCGCGAACATGCACCTCGTGGAGTGGTGGAGGGTCTTGGAGATCCATTGATCACATGCTTTCTGGCTGGGGCTCTCAGAAAATTTACCAAAGGATCATAGCCCATCAATTGGCCCATGTAGAAGATTATGTTGGGTTTGTTTAGACCCATGCAACCATTAGGAAGCATGGGGAATGGGCCCAATGTAGGTACCAGTGTCTTTGACACAAACCAAATAGAAAGTAAAATTGCATAAGAGAAAAATGTTCTCACCATTGCAAGCTATTTACTGATGCACACAATGGTCAAGTACATGTTCTTTACTCCAATAACCAGAGCACTAAGAGTTGGTTATGTTGGCATGTACAAAAGTGGAGCGGGCGACTAGTGCAATGAAGTGTTCACTCAACTTGGGTGAAGCTTAAGTCTTCAAAACGATGCTCCATCACCTTAAGATGTTCTTGTTTCCTTTATTTGAGGTTGTCATCCTTTTTCAATATGTTTTGCAGTTTTTTTGTGAGTTGTGTGTGTCTTGTTATCTAGATACTGGGTGTGAACTCTTTTTTTATCTAGCAAAAACAGTAAGGAAGGCCCTACTATGTCGTTTCTATAATAAGGATGGATATGTACATGTGGAGAAAACTAAGGGATTTTTTTTTACAAAATATCAACCCATGATTGTTCCTTGTCAAACTAGGTTTAGCTCTTTTGATGATCAAGGATAGCTCTTTATGAAAGTTTGGAAGCAGTGTCAACACTCTTCTCAGGACTTAGCCGATTTCACAGCGATGCCATCAACATAAGTCTGGGCGTTGCTATTGCGCGAGCCTGAAGCCTTTGTACGAGGCTAGACATTGCGTGCATGTGGTGGGCCCCAACACAATATGTGGGAAGCTGTCGGAGGATGCAAGGCTTTGGATCGATTCGATCGCTCCAACGAGCGAACGTGAAGGAGCTTTCTGGCCTGAACATTGCGGGGAATCTGCTTGTGCAGGCAAGTCTAGATGGTATGCTGGTAAGTGGCTCCAGTATTCTTCAGACCGAAAGGCATTGTAACATAGCAAAATACTCCGAATGGAGTGATGAATGCAGTCTTCAGCTGATCCATCTCCTTCAACTTGATCTGATAATAGTTGGAATAAGCATCCAAAAAGCATAATCTCTCGCAGTCAGCCATGGAGTCCATAATCTGATTAATATGAGGCAAAGGGGAAATGGTCCTTGGGACACACTCGGTTGACATCCCTATAGTCCACGCAGGTACGCCAAGTTCCATCATTTTTGGGGACGACAACTGGGTTCGCCACCCACTCTGAGTGCTCTACTTTTGTGATAAATCCCATGGCCTCGCTCTTAGGATCAGCAAACGACGGAGAGTCTGCTTGAAGGGTTTTTCTCCTGGATACATGTTCAGTCGGTGCTTAGCCAGCTCCCTTGGGATACGAGGCGTGTCAAACGGCTGCCACGCAAAAATATCCCAATTCTCATGGAGGAACCTGACGAGCTCGCTTTCCTATTTTGGGTCCAGGTCATCATCAATCTTAGCCGTCTTGGAGGGATCGCAGGGGTGCACTTGAATATTTTTTGTGACTGTTGCTGAATGGAAGGATGGTTCAGGAGTCAGTTTCTTTTCCATAGGCATCTCAGTGGGATCAACGGTGAGCTTGTATGCGAAAAACTCCACTTTTGCACCACTTTCTTCCGCCATGCTGGCGTTCAGGTTCGCGATCTCTTTTGCATGCCTCGGGTCACCCAAGACCGTAATCACACCCGTGGGGCCCGACATTTTAAGATTCAAGTATGCGTAGCTGGGACGGGCCATGAACTTTGCGTATGCCGACCGTCCGAAGATGGTGTGGGACACACTCTTGAAGTCGACCACCTCGAAGGAAAGGGACTCCTTGCGAAAGTTCTTATCGTCCTCTAATACAACTAACAAGGTAATTTACCTGAGTGGTTTGGCACGCATGCCAGGGACCACCCCCATGGAAGGTCATCCTTGTCGAATTAAGCCTCGACTAGGGAGTTCTCATTTTCTCCAATGTACTCGCATACAAGATATTCAACCCGGCTCCTCCATCCATCAGCACATTCCGCAGTCAGAACCCATTGACAGGTGGGTCAACTACGAGAGCTGGCCATCCAGGACAAGGCAGATGCACGGGGTGATCAGACCGGTCAAAGGTAATGGGCATCTCTGACCCGTGTAGATAGTTTGGGACAATCAGGGCTGCCATGTTAACCATGTCATAAACCCAAAGCGAGTTGCAGTTAAGTCACTGAACCTCACTCGCGCCGCTACATTTACTCCTTTTCCCCCTCTCTCATCGAACCCTAAATCTCGGTTGGACAGAGGCGCCCTGATTGCTTGTATCTACGTTGGTAATTCCCCGAAGAGGAAGGGATGATGCAGCACAGCAAAGGTAAGTATTTCCCTCAGTTATGAAACCAAGGTTATCAATCCAGTAGGAGAACCAAGCAAAACTATGTAAACAACACCTGCACACAAACAACAAATACTTGCAACCCAACGCGTGAAGGAGTTGTCAATCCCTCAACGGTATAGAGATAGATTAAACTGTATGAGATTTGATAAATAGATCTAACTAAAACACAAAATAAAATAAAGAAAGAAAAATTGCCGCAAGATATTTCTGGTTTTAATATGATAGGAAATAGACCGGGGGGCCGTAATTTTCACTAGAGGCTTTTCTCAAGAAAATAGCATATGGTGGGTAAACAAATTACTGTTGGGCAATTAACAGAAAAGCAAACAATTATGATGATATCCAAGGCAATGATCATGTATATAGGCATCACGTCCAAGATTAGTAGACCAAAATGATTCTGCATCTACTACTATTACTCCACACATCAACTGCTATCCAGCATGCATCTAGTGTTTTAAGTTCATGGAAAAAGGAGTAACGCAATAAGAACGATGACATAATGTAGACAAGATAAACTCACGTATGAATAAACCCCATCTTGTTACCCTTAATAGCAATTATACATGTGTGTCATGTCTCTTTCTATCACTGAGATTGAGCACCGCAAGATCGAACCCATCACAAAGCACCTCCTCCCATGGCAAGATAAATCAATCTAGTTGGCCAAACCAAACCAATAAATCGGAGAAGAAATATGAAGCTATAACAATCATGCATAAAAGAGTTCAAAGAAGACTCAATTAATATTCATGGATAGATCTGATTATAAACTCATAATTCATCGGATCCCAACAAACACACCACAAAAAAGAGTTACATCAAATAGATCTCCAAGAACATGTAGGGGAACATTGTATTGCAGATCAAAAAGAGAGAAGAAACCATCTAGCTACTAGCTACGGACCCGTAGGTATGTGGTAAACTACTCAAGCATCATTGAAGGGGCAACAAGGATGATGAAGATCCCCTCCGTGATCGTTGCCCCCTCTGACAGTGCGCCAAAAAAGGCCTCTAGATTGGATCTCGTGATTCTGGAACTTGCGGCGGCTGGAAAAGTGTTTCATCGACTCCCCTGTGGTTTTCGGGATTTTAGAGTATTTATAGAGGTGGAGGTAGGTTAAGAAGCCTCTGGTGAGCCCTACTACCCATCAGGGCATGCCAAAGGCCCCTGGCATACCCTGGTGTCTAGTGGGCCCCATGGGCCTCCTCTCGTTTGCTCTAGAAGCTTTCAGGGTCTCTTATCACCAGAAAAAAATATCCAGAAAGTTTCGTGGCAATTGGACTTCGTTTGGTATTGATATTCGGCAAAGTAAAAAACAAGCAAAAAATAGCAACTGGCACTAGGCACTATTTCAATATGTTAGTCCCAAAAAATGATATAAAGTTGCTAGTAAATGTATATAAAACAGATTGATACTTTAATAGCATGGAACAATAAAAAAATTATAGATACGGGTGAGACGTATCAAGCATCCCCAAGCTTAATTCCTGCTCGTCCTCGAGTAGGTAAATGATAAAAACAGAATTTTTGATGTGGAATGCTACATACCATATTTATCACATATTCTTTTCTTTGTAGCATGGACATTTGGACTTTAAGTGATTCAAAGCAATAGTCTATAATTTGACATCAAGACCTCAATATTCAAGCATATCAACAAGAAACCATGTCTTTCAAAATATCAACGCTAAAGAAAGCTTATCCCTAGCCCATTATGCTCAATCATTGATCCATTCATGAAACACACTCAAATATTAGCTACATCCAATGCACAAGTATGAAAATAGTGTGTGGGTGCCAATAAAAATAAAAATTGCATAAAAGTAAATAGATAGGCCCTTCACAGAGGGAAGCAGAGATTTGTAGAGGTGCTAGAGCTCATAGATTAAATTGAGAGATAAAATTGTTTTGAGAAGCATGCTTTTCCTGTCAACGAAAACGACCGAGAATTCCCAATATCTTCCATGCTAGGTAAATCATCGGCGGTTCCCAAACATAAAATAAAGTTTATTCCTTTTTCCACCATTCTTTCACAATCCATGGCTAGGCATATTCACGGGTGCCTTCCATCCAACACTTTCCAAGAATTTATTATGAACAACATATATATAAAAAATTCATTTCGGGACTGGGCATCCCTATTACCCGCACACTCTCGTGCAATGACAAGTGAATAAATACTCATGTTGAGAATAACATACCTAGCATGGAAAATATTGGCCACCCCTGCCGCTTCATGAGTGGTACAGGCACAAAAAAAGGAAATTCATTTTGAAAATTAGAGTTGGCACATACAAATTTACTTGGAACGGCATGGAAATACCGCATATAGGTAGGTATGGTGGACTTGGTTTAGGGAGTTGGATGCACAAGCAGTATTCCCGCTTAGTACAAGGAAAGGCTAGCAAATAGATTGAGAAGCAACCAACCAAAAAACAAAAACGATTATAAACGAGCATTGAACATAACTAACACTGAATAATGCACCACAAATAGGATATAACTTCATTTCATAACTATTGACTTTCGTGCTTGCATATGGAATTACAAACCTTAACACCAATATTCTTACTAAAGTATAATTACTCACCAACATGACTCATTGATACGTCTCCGTCGTATCTACTTTTCCAAACACTTTTGCCCTTGTTTTGGACTCTAACTTGCATGATTTGAATGGAACTAACCCGGACTGACGCTGTTTTCAGCAGACTTTCCATGGTGTTATTTATGTGCAGAAACAAAAGTTCTCGGAATGACATGAAACTCCACGGAACATCTATTTGGAAAATAAGAAAAATACCAGAAGAAAAATCCACGTCAGGGGGCCCACACCCTGCCCACGAGGGTGGGGGCACACCTACCCCCCTAGGGTGCGCCCCCTACCTCGTGGGCCCCCTGACGCTCCACCGACCTCAACTCCAACTCCATATATTCACTTTCGGGGATAAAAAAATTAGAGAGAAGGATTCATCGCGTTTTACGATACGGAGCCGCCACCAAGCCCTAAAACCTCTCGGGAGGGCTGATGTGGAGTCCGTTCGGGGCTCCGGAGAGGGGGATTCGTCGCCATCGTCATCATCAACCATACTCCATCACCAATGTCATGATGCTCACCGCCGTGCGTGAGTAATTCCATCGTAGGCTTGCTGGACGGTGATGGGTTGGATGAGATCTATCATGTAATCGAGTTAGTTTTGCTAGGGTTTTATCCCTAGTATCCACTATGTTATGAGATTGATGTTGCTATGACTTTGCTATGCTTAATGCTTGTCACTAGGGCCCGAGTGCCATGATTTCAGATCTGAACCTATTATGTTTTCATGAATATATGTGAGTTCTTGATCCTATCTTGCAAGTCTATAGTCACCTACTATGTGTTATGATCCGGCAACCCCGAAGTGACAGTAATCGGGACCACTCCCGGTGATGACCATAGTTTGAGGAGTTCATGTATTCAGTATGTGCTAATGCTTTGTTCCGGTACTCTATTAAAAGGAGGTCTTAATATCCCTTAGTTTCCATTAGGACCCCGCTGCCACGTGAGGGTAGGACAAAAGATGTCATGCAAATTCTTTTCCATAAGCACGTATGACTATATTCGGAATACATGCCTACATTACATTGATGAATTGGAGCTAGTTCTGTGTCACCCTATGTTATGATTGTTACATGATGAATCACATCCGGCATAATTCTCCATCACCGATCCAATGCCTATGAGCTTTTCACATATTGTTCTTCGCTTATTTACTTTTCTGTTGCTACTGTTACAATCACTACAAAACACCAAAAATATTACTTTTGCTACCTTTACTTTTGTTACCGTTACCACTACTATCATATTACTTTGCTACTAAACACTTTGCTGCAGATACTAAGTTATCCAGGTGTGGTTGAATTGACAACTCAACTGCTAATACTTGAGAATATTCTTTGGCTCCCCTTGTGTCGAATCAATAAATTTGGGTTGAATACTCTACCCTCGAAAACTGTTGCGATCCTCTATACTTGTGGGTTATCAATACTATTTTCTTGCGCCGTTGCCGGGGAGCATAGCTCTATTCTTTGAGTCACTTGGGATTTATATCTGCTGGTCACTATGAAGAACTTGAAAGACGCTAAGACAACAATTTATCCCTCAACTACGAGGGGAGGTAAGGAACTGCCATCTAGCTCTGCACTTGATTCACCTTCTGTTCTGAGTAAGCTTGCGAGCTTCTGCTATTCGTTCTGATATGTCACATGTTATTGATGATGCCACTTCTGCTATGCATGATACTTATGATGAAACTACTACTATGCTTGATACTACTGTGCCACTTGGTGAATTTCTTGATGAACAAATTGCTAGGTCTAGAGAGAAAGAAATTATTGAAACTGATTATATTGATGAAAGTGATGATGAAGACTTGCCTGTTATTCCTGAGGGTTATGTTTTTGATAGAGAAGCTACTTTAGCTATTTTAGCTTGCAAATATAGATATGAACTCAAGAAGTTATTAGCTAAATGGAAGCAGCAATCTCTTAATGATAGAATGAAACCTGACCCTGGTTTTGCTACTTCACCTATCTGTGTTACTGATAAGGATTATGAATTCTCTGTTGATCCTGATATAATTACTTTGGTTGAATCCGATCCTTTCCATGGCTATGAATCTGAAACTGTTGTGGCACATCTTACTAAATTAAATGATATAGCCACCCTGTTCACTAATGATGAGAGATCTCGCTACTTCTATATCCTTAAAATATTTCCGTTCGCATTAAAGGGTGATGCTAAGGTATGGTTTAATTCTCTTGATCCTGGTTGTGTGCGTAGTCCCTAGGATATGATTTATTACTTCTCTGCTAAATATTTCCCTGCTCATAAGAAACAAGCTGCTTTAAGGGAAATATACAACTTTGTGCAAATTGAAGAAGAGAGTCTCCCACAAGCTTGGGGGAGGCTTCTCAAATTACTTAATGCTTTGCCTGATCATCCTCTCAAGAAAAATGAAATACTTGATATCTTTTATAATGGACTAACTGATGCTTCCAAAGATTACCTGGATAGTTGTGCTGGTTCTGTTTTCAGGGAAAGAACACCAGATGAAGCTGAAATTCTATTGAATAATATGTTGACAAATGAAAATAATTGGACACTTCCTGAGCCAGCTCCTGAGCCAATTCCCGAGCCAATTCCTAAACCAACTCCGAAGAAGAGAGGTGTTCTATTTCTCAGTCCTGAAGATATGCAAGAGGCAAAGAAATCTATGAAAGAAAAAGGTATAAAAGCTGAAGATATTAAGAATTTACCTCCTATTGAAGAAATACATGGTCTTAATCTACCGCCTGTTGAAGAAACATATGATCTTAATCCATTACCTATTGAAGAACCTCATGGTCTTGATAACCCGACACAGGTAGTAAAGGTAAATTCTCTCTATAGATATGATAAAGTTGAAATCCCTCCTACTAAAATTGCTAGCCAATGCTTGGATGAGTTTGATAACTTTATGGTTAAGCAGGAAGATTTCAATGCTTATTTTGGTAGACAACTAAAACAAAATGCTTATATGATTGAACACTTGGGTGATTATATGGCTAATATTAAAGGTGAAATTAAACTCATTACTAAACATGCTTCTATGGTTATCACTCAAGTAGAACAAGTACTTAAGGCTCAAAATGATTTGCTCAATGAAATGAATAATAAGAATAATGACTATGCTGTTAGAGTGGCTACTAGAACTGGTAAAATGACTCAGGAACCTTTGTATCCTGAAGGCCACCCTAAGAGAATTGAGCAAGATTCTCAGAGAAATAATATTGATGCACCTAGTCCTTCTAAAAAGAAGAAAAATAAAAATGATAGGACTTTGCATGCTTCTAGTGAACCTACTGCTGAACCACCTGAGAATCCAAATGATATTTCTATTTCTGATGCTGAAACACAATCTGGTAATGAACATGAACCCAATGAAAATTTTAATGATGATGTTCATGATGATGCTCAACCTAGTAATGACAATGATGTAGAAATTGAACCTGCTGTTGATCTTGATAACCCACAATCAAAGAATCAATGTTATGATAAGAGAGACATTATTGCTAGGAAAGATGGTAAAGAAAGGGAGCCATGGGTTCAGAAACCCATGCCTTTTCCTTCCAAACCATCCAAGAAAAAGGATGATGAGGATTTTGAGCGCTTTGCTGAAATGATTAGACCTATCTTTTTGCGTATGCGATTAACTGATATGCTCAAAATGAATCCTTATGCTAAGTATATGAAAGATATTGTCACTAATAAAAGAAAGATACCGGAAGCTGAAATTTCCACCATGCTTGCTAATTATACTTTTAAGGGTGGAATACCAAAGAAACTTGGAGATCCAGGAGTACCTACTATACCATGCTCCATTAAAAGAAACTATGTTAAAACTGCTTTATTTGATCTTGGAGCCGGTGTTAGTGTTATGCCTCTCACTTTATACCGTAGACTTGATTTGAATAAGTTTACACCCACTGAAATATCTTT
The DNA here is from genome assembly GCF_018294505.1 of Triticum aestivum. Lineage (NCBI taxonomy): Eukaryota > Viridiplantae > Streptophyta > Magnoliopsida > Poales > Poaceae > Triticum > Triticum aestivum. Next base: position 599,007,577 of record NC_057799.1, read on the forward strand.
GCAAATGGCTGATAAATCAACTGCTATACCTGTCGGTATTTGTGAGGATGTGCCTGTTGTGGTTGCAAACGTTACTATTTTAACGGACTTTGTTATTCTTGATATTCCCGAGGACGATAGTATGTCTATTATTCTTGGAAGACCCTTTTTGAATACTGCAGGGGCTGTTATTGATTGCAAAAAAGGCAATGTAACTTTTCATGTTAATGGTAATGAGCATACGGTACACTTTCCGAGGAAACAACCTCAAGTTCATAGTATCAACTCTATTGGAAAAATTCCATCGATTATATTTGGAGGTTTTGAATTTCCTCTTCCTACTGTCAAGAAGAAATATGATATTCTTATTATAGGGGATGTGCATATCCCCGTTGAGGTAACATAGTGTTATTCGAAATTTCTCCGGTTTCATGTTATTCGGAATGAGTTTGTTAACAAGACTTGATCAACCTTGTTAGTGGATTCCTTTTGATGAGCATGAGATGGATGAAACTAGAAGGCACAACCTTTTGTACCCTCTTTCTACTTTCTGTCATTTAGTTGAATTAAAGTAAAAATAGTATTTTTCTGTTTGTTTTCTGATTTATCCGTGCAACATAAAAATACCCCGAAAATAAAAGTTCTCCAAATGCCCTGAAAATGGAATATGATTTTTTCTGGAATATTTGAGAATATCTGGCACTGAGAACACATCAGGAGGGGCAAGCTTTTCACATATCCGGCATAATTCTCCATCACCGATCCAATGCCCACGAGCTTTTCACATATTATTCTTCGCTTATTTACTTTTCCGTTGCTACTGTTACAATCACTACAAAACACCAAAAATATTACTTTTGCTACCTTTACTTTTGTTACCATTACCACTACTATCATATTACTTTGCTACTAAACACTTTGCTGCAAATACTAAGTTATCCAGGTGTGGTTGAATTGACAACTCAACTGCTAATACTTGAGAATATTCTTTGGCTCCCCTTGTGTCGAATCAATAAATTTGGGTTGAATACTCTACCCTCGAAAACTGTTGCGATCCCCTATACTTGTGGTTTATCACTCATATATGACTATCTCCATATCGCAAAACTATTTCAAGGAATCAAGTTTTAATATCCAATGATTTCATGATAGTTTTTATTATCCCTCTTGAATATCTATCACTTTGGGACTAATTTCATATCTTAAGCAAATTACCATTGATAATAACAAGCTCTCAAACAAATTTAAGTGAAGCACGGGAGCATAGATATTTCTTCAAAATTTTCATGTCTCATAATAACATAAGTGAAGCATGAGAGGATATTTCTTCAAAATTTTGCTAACTCTCAAAATGATCTAAGTGAAGCATGAGGTCTTCAAAATTTTACTAACTCTCAAAGTGATCTAAGTGAAGCATGAGAGTATTTCTTCAAAAATTAAACCACCACCATGCTCAAAAACATATAAGTGAAGTACTAGAGAAATTACATGGCTCAAAACATTTAAGTGAAGCACATAGAGCAATTCTAACAAATCATAGCATTATTATGGCTCTCTAAAATAGGTGTGTCCAGCAAGGATGATTGTGACAAACTAAAAAGCAAAACAAGCAAAGACTCATATAATACAAGATGCTCCAAGCAAAACTCATGATATGTGACGAATAAAAATATAGCTCCAAGTAAAATTACCGATGGTCGTTAGAAGAAAGATGGGATGCCTTTCGGGGCATCCCCAAGCTTAGTTGCCTGGTACTCCTTGAATACTACCTTGGGGTTCCATGGTCATCCCCAAGCTTAGGCTTTTTACACTCCTTATTCCTTCATCCATCGTGATCTCACCCAAAACTTGAAAACTTCAATCACACAAAACTTAACAAAACCTTCGTGAGATCCGTTAGTATAATAAAGCAAATCACCACTTTAAGTACTATTGCAAACCCATTCATATTTTATTATTGCATGATAGCTACTGTATTCTAACTTTACCATGGCTTATACCCCCTTGATACAATCCACAGATTCATCAAAATAAGCAGACAATGCAACGAAAACAGAATCTGTCAAAAACAGAACAGTCTATAGTAGTCTGAACTTTAACCATACTTGTGTAACTCTAAAAATTCTGACAAATTAGGAAAACGTGGAAAATTTGTATACCAATCATGTGTGAAAAATTAAGAATTTTATCATGCTCCTGTGAATTTTAAAAATTCTGCTACTGGATGCAAAAGTTTTTGTTATTGCACATAATCAAATCAACTATCATCCAACATGATCCTAAGGCTTTACTTGGCACAAAAACTAACTAAAACATAAAAACACAATCATAACAGTAACATGATTGCATATTTATTAAAAACAGAAATGTAAAACTATTGGGTTGTCTCCCAACAAGCTCTTTCTTTATAGCCATTAAGATAGGCTTAAGATTTTATTGATGCTCACATGAAAGATAGTAATGAAACACAAAGAGAGCATCGTGTAGCATGTGAAGAACACATTTAAGTCTAACATACTTCCTATGCATAGGAATTTTATAGGAAAACAAATTATCAAGACTAGCAAAAACTAGCATATGCAAGGAAGAAGAAAGAAACAATAGTAATCTCAACATAACGAGAGGTAATTTAGTAACATGAAAATTTCTACAACCATATTTTCCTCTGTCATAATAATTACATGTAGGATCATAATCAAATTTAACAATATAGCTATCATATAAAGTTTTCTGTTCATGTTCCACATGAATAAAAAATTTATAATCTACCAAGATAGTGGGATTAACATCTACTAAAGTTATGACCTCTCCAAACCCACTTTTATCAAAAATTTCATAAGATTGAACACTCTCCAAATGTGTGGGATTATTTTTACTTAAAGTTGTCGCTCTTCCAAACCCACTTTCAATATTATTGCAAGCATTATTATCAATATCTTATTCATCATGAGGCTTAACTAAATTTTCAAGATCATAAGAAACATTATCACCCCAATCATGATCATTGCAATAAGTAGTAGACATAACAAAATTATCATCCCAAGCTTGTAGCTTTGCATATAATTAGCACAATTGACAATAATAGAATTTATATTGATATCATTGCATTCGGGCTTTTCATTCAAGGAGCTATTATGAATCACTTTATAAATTTCTTCTTTCAACACTTCATCACAATTTTCAGATTCATGATTTTCAAGCAAAACGTCATAGAGATAATCAAGTGCACTCAACTCACTAGCAACTGGTTCATCATAATTGGATCTTTTGAAAAGATTAGCAAGTGGATGAAGATCCATATCAACAAATTTTCAGCAAGCAAAGATGCAAGCAAATAGAAGGCACATTGCAACAAAACAAAGATAACAAACGAGCAAACAAAACATATTTTTGTGTTTTTGTAAAAAAATTAGAAGTGGAGGAGATGAAACGAGAGGCAAATGGAAAATAAAGTAAATTGCAAGGAGATGAGAGTTTATGCGTAGGTACTTGATAGATGTTGATGATGTCTCCCCGGCAACGGCGCCAGAAATTCTTCCTGATTGCTTGTATCTACGTTGGTAATTCCCCGAAGAGGAAGGGATGATGCAGCACAACGAAGGTAAGTATTTCCCTCAGTTATGAAACCAAGGTTATCAATCTAGTAGGAGAACCAAGCAACACTATGTAAACAGCACCTGCACACAAACAACAAATACTTGCAACCCAACACGTGAAGGGGTTGTGAATCCCTCAACGGTATTGAGATAGATTAAATTGTATGAGATTTGATAAATAAATCTAACTAAAACAAAAAATAAAATAAATAAAGAAAAATTGCACAAGGTATTGTTGGTTTTAATATCATAGGAAATAGACCCGGGAGTCGTAATTTTCACTAGAGGCTTCTCTCAAGAAAATAGCATACAATGGGTAAACAAATTACTGTTGGGCAATTGACAGAAAAGCAAATAATTATGACAATATCCAAGGCAATGATCATGTATATAGGAATCACACCCAACATTAGTAGATCGAAATGATTCTGCATCTACTATTATTACTCCACACATCAACCGCTATCCAGCATGCATCTAGTGTATTAAGTTCATGAAAAAACGGAGTAATGCAATAAGAACGATGACATGATGTAGACAACATAAACTCACGTATGAATAAACCCCATCTTGTTACCCTTAATAGCAACGTTACATGTGTGTCATGTCTCCTTCTATCACTGAGATTGAGCACCGCAAGATCGAACCCATCACAAAGCACCTCTTCCCATGGCAAGATAAATCAATCCAGTTGGCCAAACCAAACCAATAAGTCGGAGAAGAAATACGAAGCTATAACAATCACGCATAAAAGAGTTCAAAGAAGACTCAATTAATATTCATGGATAGATCTGATTATAAACTCACAATTCATCGAATCCCAACAAACACACCGCAAAAAAGAGTTACATCAAATAGATCTCCAAGAACATTGTATTAAAGATCAAAAAGAGAGAAGAAGCCATCTAGCTACTAGCTACGGACCCGTAGGTCTGTGGTAAACTACTCACGCATCATCAGAGGGCCAACAAGGATGATAAAGAACCCCTCCGTGATCGTTGGCGCCTCCGGCAGAGTGCCGGAAAAGGCCTCTAGATTAGATCTCGTGGTTCTGGAACTTGCGGCGGCTGGAAAAGTGTTTCATCGACTCCCCTAGGGTTTTGGGGATTTTAGAGTATTTATAGAGGTGGAGGTAGGTCAGGAAGCCTCCCATGGGCCCCACTACCCATCAGGGTGCGCCGGAGGCCCCTGGCATGCTCTGGTGTCTCGTGGGCCCACAAGCCTCCTCTCGTCTGCTCTAGAAGCTTCCAGGGTCTCTTATCACCAGAAAAAAATCTCCAAAAAGTTTCGCGGCAATTGGACTTCGTTTGGTATTGATATTCTGCAAAGTAAAAACAAGCAAAAAAAGCAACTGACACTGGGCACTATGTCAATAGGTTAGTTCCAAAAAATGATATAAAGTTGCTAGTAAATGTATATAAAATATCCAAGATTTATACTTTAATAGCATGGAACAATAAAAAATTATAGGTACGTTGGAGACATATCACGCCCCACACCTAGCCGTCGCCACACCTCCTCGACGACACTTGTCTCCGGCGCGTTCGAGGTCTTCCTCCTCCTCCCTCTCGCCATGCCTCATCGACAGATGCTCCCACTCATCGAGGCGTGTTCATATTCTTCCTCATCTGCATGGAGAGGATCTGGACAGGGTGCCGCTGCCCGTGATCTTGATGGAGCGTCGTAGTGTGGATCTGGGCGGGTCATCGGGGTGCAGATCAGTGTTGGTGGGTCTGCTGCCTCTCACCGGTGACGTAGGTAAGCACATACTTTGCCAAATCATCTTTGATGAACTCACATGTTTGAGTATTTTGGAATTAGATGAAGGACATGGCTAATTTTATGAGCTAGTTTATCAGCCGCCACTGCCCGCTACACACTGAGTGATGGAAATATACCCTAGAGGCAATAATAAAATGGTTATTGTTATATTTCCTTAATCATGATAAAGGCTTATTATTCATGCTAGAATTGTATTGACGGGGAACTTAAATACATGTGTGGATACATAAACAAATACCGTGTCCCTAGTGAGCCTCTACTAGACTAGCTCGTTGATCAAAGATGGTTAAGGTTTCCTAACCGACATGAGTTGTCATTTGATAACGGGATCACATCATTAGGAGAATGATGTGATGGACAAGACCCATCCGTTAGCATAGCATATGATCGTTCAGTTTATTGCTATTGCTTTCTTAAATGTCAAGTAATGTTTCTTCGACCATGAGATCATGCAACTCCCGGATACTGGAGGAATACCTTGGGTGCTATCAAATGTCACAACATAACTGGGTGATCATAAAGATGCTCTACAGGTATATCCAAAGGTGTCTGTTGAGTTGGCATGGATCGAGACTGGGATTTGTCACTCCGAGTGACGGAGAGGTATCTCTGAGCCCTCTCGGTAATACAGCATCACAAGAAGCTTGCAAGCAAAGTGACTATGGAGTTAGTTACGAGATGATGTATTACAGAACGATTAAAGAGAATTGCCAGTAACGAGGTTGAACTAGGTATGAAGATACCGACGATCGAATCTCGGGCAAGTAACATACCGACAGACAAAGGGAACTAAGTATGTTGTCATAAAGGTTTGACCAATAAAGATCTTCGTGGAATATGTAGGAACCAATATGGGCATCCAGGTCCCACTATTGGTTATTGACCAGAGAAGCGTCTGAGTCATGTCTACATCATTCTCAATCCCGTAGGGTCCACATGCTTAACGTTCGTTGATGATATAGTATTATATGAGTTATGTATGTTGGTGACCGGATGTTGTTCGAAGTCCCGGATGAGATCACGGACATGACGTGGATCTCCGGAATGGTCCGGAGGTAAAGATTGATATATAGGATGATATGGTTAGGCCAAGGGGTAAGGCCCACGGGGCTTTAGGTCGGTGCAAAAGGATGTTTTGCAGAGTTCAGGGTCCAAACGCCGGAGACCCCGGCGTCTGGCCCTGGGCCAGACGCCGAGGCCCATGGCGTCTGGGCCAAACGCCAAGTACTGTGGCGTCTGGTCCTGGAAGTTCGAGAAGGACTCTTCCTTGCGGGCAAAACCGACTTTGAGGAGGCTCTTTCTCCAAGTTTCGACCCCAGGGCTCAACATATAAATAGAGGGGCAGGGCTAGCACCCGGAACACATCAAGATTCACCAAGCCGTGTGCCGGTAACCCATCCCCTCTAGTTTATCCTTCGTCTAGTTTCTGTAGTGCTCGGCGAAGCCCTGTGGAGATTGTTCTTCATCACCAACCATCACCACGCTGTCGTGCTGCCGGAACTCATATACTACTTTGCCCCTCTTGCTGGATGGAGAAGGCGAGGATGTCATCGAGCTGAATGTGTGCTGAATGCGGAGGTGCCATACGTTCGGTACTTGATCGGGACGGATCGTGAAGGTGTATGACTACATCAACCGCGTTGATAAATGCTTCTGCTTAGCGATCTTCAAGGGTATGAAGATGCTCTCCCCTCTCGTAGCTATACATTCCATGGATAGATCTTGCGTGTGTGTAGAAATTTTTGTTTTCCATGTAACGTTCCCCAACACTAAGCTCGTTCATGAGCTTGTTTATGACCACTGACATTTATGTTTAATTTCCTAAGTTTGCATGACATGCCTAGTTCTAGCATCGGCAACACTGGATGGCGCAGCAACGACAAGTCCTCGTTCTGCTATCCGATACCATACAGAGAGAAGCCGTTGCAATATTCTCTGGTACCTCAATGTTGGTGCAAAGAGAAGGCTTCCAGGTGGATTTCTTGGAGTGCTAGAATCCAGGCGGAGATATTTCAACTGCACAAGAGTTCGGGTGATGTCCTGTTTCTTCTCATTTTCCGACGTTTCGGGGCCAAAAAGGAAAACATATTCTTGAATCCGATTTGTGTTAATACCGTAGGTTGGTGGATGTAAGTTCTTCGAATGGTTCAACCCAGAAGTTCCCAAGTTCTTGAATCAACACTTGATTGAATTGCGTGACATGGTGTGTCGGCTGAAAAGAGAAAAAGTGCACTTCTTAGTGAATTAGACGCCTGCAAAGCATGGAATCAAGAATTGCTGATCAAGAAGAAGGATATGCAAATTGATGTGTTACTAAAGAAAGATGCTGAAAATTTTGCTGCTATTAACTAGTTTAGTGTTGCGCAAAAGAAATTAGAGCCAGAGAAATTTGTGCTGAAATGTGTTCTAATAGTAGCATTACTTGTTATGTTTGTCAAGCTGCTGTCTTGAACATGCTGGTGTAAGAAACATGTAGATGCAAGGATAATTAGTGGACTAGTTCAAGTCCAGGATGTTTTTAATTCCTGAATTTTCCAATTTGTAGACACCAAATAGCATATGATCTGTCTGATATAGGAAATTTCATCAAATAGCCTAATAAAAAGATAGTCGGGGCATAAAATGTGGACTCAATTCTAGGGCTTTTACACACCAAATAACCTACTAACAAGGGGTTAACAAGATGTCACATCTTGCCCATGTTCCAGGACAACAAACTTACTCAACAATCCATCAAATTTGGAGATCTCTTACATATTTCTATTTAACTAAGCTACATAATAAAAGCTAGTATAGAGATGACAACTATGATAACTGCACCATGTATCTATTTTTCTCCTCTTCCTTCATGCTACTTCTTCACCTTGCGTTGGTTTTTCCCTTGAAGAGGAAAGGGTGATGCAGCACAATAGAGATAAGTATTTCCCTCAGTTAAGAACCAAGGTATCAATCCAGTAGGAGAAACGCGCAAGTCCCCAATAGATGTACCTACACAAACAATCAAACACTTGCACCCAATGCGATAAAGGGGTTGTCAATCCCTTCACGGTCAGTTGCAAAGGTGAGATCTGATAGAGATAGATAAAACTAAACAAAAGATAAAAAAATTTGGGTTTTTTTGGTTTATAGATCTGAAAATAAAAGATTGCAAAATAGTAGATCGGAAACTAATATGATGAAAAATAGACACGAGGGCCATAGGTTTCACTAGAGGCTTCTCTCATGAAGGAAAATAATACGGTGGGTGAACAAATTACTATCGAGCAATTGATAGAAAAGCGCAAAGTTATGATGATATCCAAGGCAATGATTATGCAATATAGGCATCATGTCCGTGTCAAGTAGACTGACTCTTGCCTGCATCTACTACTATTACTCCACACATCGACCACTAACCAGCATGCATCTAGAGTATTAAGTTCATAAAGAACGGAGTAGCGCCTTAAGTAAGATGACATGATGTAGAGGAATAAACTCAAGCAATATGATGAAACCCCCATATTTTTATCCTCGATGGCAACAATTCAATACGTGTCTCGCTACCTCTACTTTGTCACTAGGTGAGATCACGCAAGATTGAACCCAAAGGTAAGCACCTCTCCCATTGCAAGAAAAACCAATCTAGTTGGCCAAACCAAACCGATAATTCTAAGAGAAATACAAAGATACCAAATCATGCATATAAGAATTCATAGAAGATTCAAATAATATTCATAGATAAGCTGATCATAAATCCACAATTCATCGGATCTCGACAAACACACCGCAAAAGAAGATTACACCGGATAGATCTCCAGGAACATCGAGGAGAACATGGTATTGAGAATCAAAGAGAGAGAAGAAGCCATCTAGATACTAGCTATGGACCCGTAGGTCTGAGGTAAACTACTCACGCTTCATCGAAAGGGAAATAGAGTTGATGTAGATGCCCTCCGTGATCGAATCCCCCTACGGCAGGATGCCGGAAAAGGCCCCAAGATGGGATCTCATGGGAACAGAAGGTTGCGGCGGTGGAAATGTGTCTTCATGGATGCTTCTAGTGGTTTTGGAATATATGTAAATATATGATGACCCACAAGTATAGGGGATCTATCATAGTCCTTTCGATAAGTAAGAATGTCGAACCCAACGAGGAGCAGAAGGAAATGACAAGAGGTTTTTAGCAACGTATTCTCTGCAAGCACTGAAATTATCGGTAACAAATAGTTGTGTGATAAGATAATTCGTAACGGGTAACAAGTAACAAAAGTAACTAAGGTGCATCAAGGTGGCCCAATCCTTTTTGTAGCAAAGGACAAGCCTGGACGAACTCTTATATAAAGCAAAGTGCTCCCGAGGACACATGGGAATTACTGTCAAGCTAGTTTTCATCATGCTCATATGATTCACGTTCGTTACTTTGATAATTTGATATGTGGGTGGACCGGTGCTTGGGTGCTGCCCTTCCTTGGACAAGCCTCCCACTTATGATTAAACCCTCCCGCAAGCATTCGCAACTATGAAAGAAGAATTAAGATAAATCTAACCATAGCATGAAACATATGGATCCAAATCAGCCCCTTACGAAGCAAGGCATGAACTATGGTTTAAGCTTCTATCACTCTAGCAACCAATCATCTATTTATTACTTCCCAATGCCTTCCCCTAGGCCTAAATCATGGTGAAGTGTCATGTAGTCGGCGTTCACATAACACCACTAGAGGAAAGACAACATCACTACTAGGAAAAGGGCTATAGCTGATATGGACATTAATGGCGCACCATGTATGTAGCAGTGGCACACCAGATACAGGTGCGCCATTAGTGTCCTCATTACTAATGGCGCACCAGACACACGGTGCACCATTACTAGCAAATTTTTTTTTTTCCAAAACTATTAATGGCGCACCAGGGCACAGTGCGCCATTACTAGTTTTAACTAGTAATGGCGCACCACACGCTCTGTGCGCCACTACTGACAATTTTTTTTACTTCTTTTTTCAAAAGTAGTAGTGGCGCACCAGGGTGAAGTGCGCCATTACTAGTTCAAACTAGTAATGCCGCACCACAACCACGGTGCGCCACTACTGACAATTATATATATATATATATATATTGCAAAACTAGTAATGGCGCACCCCTAACTGGTGTGCCATTAGTAACCAGGGTTACTAATGGCGCATGTTTGGGTGGTGCACCATTAGTAACCTGAGACCAGCTAGATATTTTGGACAGCCACCTACCACACTCACTTTCCCCACTTCATTCTCTCCACCTCCTCCTCCAAGCTTGTCTCGGCTGCCTCCTCCTCCTCACCTCATTTGCAGCATAGATTCACCCAAATTAAGTGGTTAAATTGCCTTTTTGATAGGTAAGTAAGGGGAAAGCTTTCTTTATGTTGTAGATCTACTTTTTTCTCCCTCCAACAACGTGCACATACACTTTTTATGGCGTAGCTAGATCTACGTATGTTTGTGGTGTTGCATATGTTTGTGGTGTTGCATATATGTTTATGTTTGCAGGTACCGGTATTTGAAATGCGATAGTTGCCAATATTTTGCCGGAATGTTGATTCATTTCCTTTTCGGCGAGAATTTGGCACTATGCATTCTTTTTGGTCCTATTTTTAGGCAAAGTCATGCCAATTTTTTTCTTGGTTCTAAAGTATCGTTTTGCTCTACCCCGCAGGCGACCATGGTCCGCACAATGACCGAAGGCATCGTGAATAGGTTTTTGAGCTCCGCGAAGGCCGAGATGCTTGAAAAGAACGAGACGGAGATAAGATGTCCGTGTCGAAGATGCAAGCTAAAGAGCCTTATTGCGGACCCGGATTCCGGGCAGGTGCGGGACCACCTGCTCTTGCGTGGTTTCATGGATGGCTATCGGTGGCAAGGTGATGAAGATGATTATGAAGTCGTCCATGGGGGCCGGGCAAGAAATGAGGAAGGGCAGCAAGATAACCACCGCGGCGAGGGCGGGCGAGAAGACGAAGAATCTCCAGGACATGATCACGACGGTGATGCTGTACACAGTCATCATGTAGAAGATGCAGGACATGATGATGAGGAAGATCAAGACAAAGGGCATGATCATGAAGATGAAGATGCCGGAGCAGACGACGATGGACCATTGATGGGCGGTGCAGGACCCTCATATTCAAGAGCTGCTTCTCAAGCAGACGGATAACGCAAGAGCTGCCGCCCGAGAGAAAGCCAAGCTAGATCAACTGGAGATAGACGCGGTTACTCCATTGTATGAAGGATGCAGGCCCGAGGATACCCGCCTGAAAGTAACGCTCATGGCTCTAGAGATGAAGGTAAAACACAAAATGACTGACGCATGCTTCGACGAGAACATATCATTCTGGCACGAACGTCTTCCCAAGGGGAACAAGTGCCCGACCAGTTTCGAGGAGGCGAAGAAAATCGTGTGTCCTCTGGATTTACCGCACGTGAAATACCATGTGTGAATGAACAATTGCATCATTTATCGGGACGAGCACGCGGAGTCTACCACATGTCTGGTGTGCGGCGTCACTCGATACAAGAAGAGGAAGAAAGCTCCTCGAAAAGTGGTGTGTACTTTCCGATCACTCCTCGTCTGCAGCGGTATTTCACGGACCCTAAGCTAGCAAAGCTCCTGCGTTGGCACGCGGATAGGGAGGAGAAGAAGCGAGAAGATGATGGAAATGATCCGGAGATAAATAAAAAAGACAAGATGCTGAGTCACCCTAAGGATGCGAGCCAGTGGCAAGCGTTGAACTTCGAACACCCAGAATTTGGGGACGATCCAAGGAACATCGTGCTGGGCGCGAGCACCGATGGAGTCAATCCGTTTGGCAGCCAGAGAAGCACACATAGCACCTGGCCTGTGTTTGTGTGGATGTACAACCTTCCCCCCTGGTTGTGCATGAAGAGGAAGTACATTCACATGAGTATGCTAATTGAAGGGCCGAAACAACCAGGGAACGACATCAATCTGTATCTGGGGCTGCTGAAAGAGGAGCTAGACACGCTGTGGAAAACGCCAGCCAATACGTGGGACGCCGCAGAGAAAGAATATTTCCCTATGAGAGCCGCACTGCTCACGACGGTGCACGACTATCTCGGTTACGGATATCTCGCGGGGCAGGTGGTCCACGGATTTTCTGGATGCGTCAGGTGCATGGATGACACAACGTATCGCCAGCTAGATAGAGATCCTGGGTCTTCGAAAACCGTGTTCATGGGACATCGAAGGTGGCTTCGCGACGATGACCCATGGAGAAAACGCAAGGATCTGTTCGATGGTGAAACCGAACCCCGAAGACGCCCGCGTACGAGGAGCGGCGAGGAAATAGACGAGCTGTTGAAAAATTGGAAAGATTGCCCACTGCCGGGAAAGAAGCAAAAGGCGCCAGAGCCGGGAAAGAAGCGAAAGGCGCCAGAGCCGCTGCTGAAGGTATGGAAAACGAGGTCTGTTTTCTGGGACTTGCCGTACTGGAAGATCCACCGTGTGCCTCACAGCCTTGATGTCATGCATATCACGAAGAACGTGTGCGAGAGTCTGCTTGGTACCCTGCTCAACATGCCAGAGAGGACCAAAGATGGGCCGAAAGCAAGGGCAGACTTGAAATCAATGGGCATCAGGGAGGAGCTTCACGCTAATGATGATGATGATGATGAGGCGAAGCAGGACACGGAAAGTCGTCGCAAAGGCAAAAAGGCCAAGAAGACCGGAAATGACTACCCTCCCGCGTGTTTCACTCTAAGTCAGGAGGAGATCGAGCAGTTTTTCACCTGCCTCATAGGAGTAAAACTTCCTTATGGTTACACGGGGAAGATAAGCAGATACCTAGACTCAGCGAAGCAGAAGTTCAGCGGGATGAAGTCTCACGACTGTCACGTGCTGATGACGCAGATACTTCCAGTTGCAATCCGTGGGATCATGGACGCGCATGTCCATGAAACTCTATTTGGCCTATGCAACTTTTTCGACGTCATCTCTCGGAAGTCGGTTGGCGTGAGGCAACTCAGAAGGCTACAGGAAGAGATCGTGGTGATACTATGCGAGCTTGAGATGTACTTCCCGCCCGCATTATTCGATGTTATGGTGCATCTGCTGGTCCATATCGTGGAGGGTATCATCCAACTCGGGCCGACGTTCCTGCACAGCATGATGCCGTTCGAAAGGATGAATGGTGTCATCAAAGGATACGTTCGCAACATGTCACGTCCAGAGGGAAGCATAGCCAGGGGCTTTTTGACCGAAGACTGCATCTCCTACTGCACGAATTATCTAGGCATCGAGAACCCTGTTGGTCTGCCCGTCAACAGGCACCTCGGCAGGCTCGCTGGATGGGGTCACTGCGAGGGTCGCCGCGAAATGCATGTCGACTTCGAGGGTCGACTTGCCAACTTTGAAAGAGCAAACCTAGTCGCGCTACAACACATAGACGTGGTCGATCAAATTATTGAGAAGACGTACAATGACTGAGGCCAACAGAGGACGGACGGAGATATAATCAAAGAGCACAACTTATGTTTCACGCGTTGGTTCAAGGAGAAGCTTGTGTCGTACCCTTTACATGAGGATTCTTCCGTGGAAGAAAAACTCATATTCGCCTTGTCACACGGCGCCGAGCACAACCTGATGACCTATGAGGCGTACGATATCAATGGCTACACATTCTACACCGAGGACAAGGACATGAAGAGCGATGGTTATCAGAACTCTGGGGTAACGATAGAATCCTACACCGGTAACGACAAGGACAGATACTATGGAAGGATCGAGGAGATCTGGGAGCTGAGCTACGCTGGAGAGAAGGTCCCGATGTTCCGTGTCAGATGGGCCAAGAGCGTCATAAAAGAAGACCGGTATTTCACCACCATGGTTATACCTGAAGCCAAATCCAAGACCGCGGGCGCAAACGTCACCGCGAAAAATGAGCCATGGGTACTGGCTTCCCAAGTGGACCAATGCTTCTTCATTACCGACCCGTCAAAGCCCAGTCGTGTTTTCGTGAGGAGAGGCAAAAGGAAGATCATCGCAATGGATGGAGTCGCCAATGAGCAAGACTTCGACAAGTACGGCGACCCGAAGATGGAACATGACGACGACGATGAAGTGCCATACACCACAAGAAGAAGCAGGACCACCCTACCTAAAGGACGTCCGTTCAACATAAGAACTCCATTTGCGAAAAAGAAGGGCAAGAAGATTGTGAAAAGATAGCTAGCTAAGATCGATTGTATTTAAATCGTAGTCTTCATTTCTCGATTGTATTTCGACATTTTGAAATGATATTTCTTCTGTTCTAGTCCTCATGAATATTGAATTTGTTAATATTTTTTGAACTCATGAATATTTTTAAATTTCATGGGCACTTTTTGAATTCCTGAATATTTTTTCAAATTTGATGATATTTTTTCATATTCATAAATGTTTCACCAATTCACAAATGAATGCAACTAAAAATCCAAAAACAAATATTGATGATATTTTTAAATAACAAATTTGATGATATTTTCAAATAACAAATTTGATGATATTTTCAATTAAAAATAAAAAACAAATTTGATGATATTTTCAAAAAAACAAATTTGATGATATCTTCTGTTCTAGTCCTCATGAAAATAACAAATTTGATAAAAAACAAATTATTAGATGCAACAAAAAATAATGAAAAAAAGTTACTAATGGCACGGGTGTGCCATTGCTATCAGAAAAAAAAGTTACTAATGGCGCACCAGAGGATGGTGCGCCATTGCTATCAGTGTTTTTATGGCGCACCCCTAGATGGTGCGCCATTACTAACATTCCCCCTCTAGCCGGATACCCCTTCGCCCGATCCCCTTCCCTCTCCCTCGCCAGATCCCCCTTCCCTCCCTCGCCACACCCGCTCCGACGACCCCCGCGCCCACTCCGACGACCCCCGCGCCTGCTCCACACCCGCTCCGGCTCCCCTGTTGGATAAGGCCGAGCCAGACCCCTGTGCAAACCCTAGCACCTCCCCACTTCCCCTCCCCTCGCGCTGCTTCACCTGACTAGGTCGTCGCCGTCACCACATCGTCCCCGCGACACCGTCGTCCCCGCACCCCACCAAGGAGTCCAGGAGCTCTGCAGTGTTCTTCTACGTCATCTACGGCCACCCGTTCGAGCTCGACGACTCTACATCGTGCGGATCGAGGTCTTCTTCCACCTCCGACCACCGCGGCCTCACCGTCAATCCGCGTCACCTCGTCAACCCCGGCCCCGCACGAGCTCGCCATCGTCTTCCTCTCGGTGAGCTGCACCGGTTCCCCATTTTCCCCCCTTCGATTTTGTCGCCGTAGACTGTTGCACCACCGCGCCCCAGCTCCTGGTTGCCGCCCCCGTGGCCGTGCTCCCCTCGGCCCCTGGCCGCGCCCTGGCCCCGCCCAGGCGCGCTCACCGCACCGCGACCGCGCCTCCACTACGCTCGGGCCCCGCCCACCTGCTGTTGCTACTGTGGGACAATGTTCCTTCTTTTCTTCCTGATGTTGCTATTTCCATTGAAGTACTCACATGTGTTCTAGATGAGCTGCTGCTAGTTAGTTCCCCTTAGACTACATTCTAGATCGCATAGCATAACTCCAGAATTTTGTCATTGCACACCTGCACATATATTTCTGTTGTGAGCATAACTCCAGAATTTATTTATCTGTGATTCGTATTGGGTTAATAATCTGCAGCTAGTTGTATTTTTAATTAACGAGCCTTTTACTTATACATGAGAGAAGTGGGAAGCTAAGTCAATAGGAGCTAAACTCAACCCTTGGCTTGTTACGTGAGCTCAAACTAGTACCTAGTGAGTGTTTCATGTACTGAACTTGGATTTCCGGTGTTTTTGTAACATCCATGTAAGGTGCATAGCAGCCCTATTTTATGCTAGATCCTTTGTTTAACCAAATTAGTTAGGGATGATAACCCATTCATGAGAAATATTGCGAGATGTTGGTTGCCTTTTAGAGAAAATCTGGATCGTGGGGTGACTCTGGCTGTAAACTGAACTTGGTTCGGTTAAAAACTGCACTGTCAAATCTGGACAGCAAGCTTATATCTGAAAAATGAGTTAGCTAGGCTCAGAATTTTGAGTTGGCCCCTTTACATAAGTTTTAGATGAAGTTTCAAGGTTTCTTTAGAGTATTTATTTGTGTCGTTTGGATGTACGGTTTGAGAGCAGCTATCAGTTTAGTTTGCTGTCCCGAAATATATGTTCCTGGGTACAGTATTTTGATATGGGAGATTAGGCCCTGTTAGAGGTGGTATTAAAATAAAGTTACAACATGAAAATTTTAGAGGCTGTTCTGTAGATACTTAAAACACATATCACTTGTCAGGTTTCGTTCGGTATATTAAATCCTATGAAATTATCAAAGTGTGCTGTACTATGTTGGACAGAATTTTATGTTTGGACTTGGGTGAATGTAACCAGACTTATACTCTCAGATTTTGTCATAGTTGATGGTGTGAGGACTTATAATGTGATAAAGTATATACGTTGTTGCAACACCTATATAATGTGATAAAGTATATACATTGTCATCTAAGTTGAGCTGATTTTTATTTCGTATGTTATGGGGGGACAACAGATATTGCTATATGTTCATTCTTGAGAGTACAGACTTGCTAAACTATTGATGATTTTTTGTTGGGTGACCTATTAGATCTGGAATGGAAGCTCACATAAGTTGAGCTGATTTTTGTCCATATGAAAGCAGAGGACCATATGGTTTGTGGCCTTTTCATCCATATGAAAGTAGAGGCACATTGTGGTGCTAGTTTGTTGGGTTTTGTCTCCGACCATCGTGTCGTGATGATTTTGCAGTTACCCCGAGAGGTCCTTGAGTTTGCTGGAATGTCGATTAACTTCCGTTCCGGCAAATTCAGGTACTCCATATGTCCTATTTTCAGTAAAGGTCGTGCTGAAATTTTCCATGAATTTTAGCATGACTTTGCTAAAAATAGGACATATGGGCTACTTGCGACTAATGCATGGGCCAGGGTATCTTAGTACTTAATTAAGTAGGATCAACTGCCTCTTGTGTTATGCATGGGCCTCAGCGTCGACAAACCCTAAATGATAAAACCTTGGCTTTTAGGGTGCCTCGGTGTCGATAAAAACCTAAATGATGAAAGCTTAGGCTTTTAGGGTGCCTCGGCGTCGACAAACCCTAAATGATAAAAGCTTAGCTTTTAGGATGCCTCGGTGTCGACAAACCCTAAATGATGAGACCATGATCTTGTTCCTTGACAATAACCAACTTTTTGACCAATTTTTTTCCTATTTAGAGCGAAACATGGCCCACAACGATGAGGCCGGCGGTTCGGGCAAGGCATTCTGGGAGCTGTCCCAGGAGATGGAGGAAGAACCTCACCGCTATGAGGACGCCGCGGAAGACACCGATCCCGACTACACAACCCCTAGTGGCGTCGGGGATGACACCACTGATGGTGCCGCCGAGGATGCCACCACTGATGATGGCGGCGCACACACAGATGGCAGCCAACCGAAGAGGCAACGGAAGGACCGGCGCCCGAACGTGCTCGGCACCGTCAAGGAGGAATTTACTGAAGTGTCCTCCGAGGGGCATCCAACGGCGCCCAAAGAAATAGTCAAGGGGTACGCGGGACAGCTCGGGTGCATTCTCCGGAGCACCGTCTCGATCAACACCGAGAACCTAAGGCATCGTGACCGAGGGAATTTGCGCAACCTCCTCTTCACGAAGCTGCACGAACGATACAAGTTCCCCGGTGACTTCGCAAACACACGCCTCTCAGGGAATAAAGTGAACAGTGCCGCCCTCACGAAGATGAGCAAGGCCCTGGCTACTTGGAGAGGCGCGGTGAAGAGCATGATTGAAAAAGGTGATAGTTATGAGAAGATCAAGGAGAAAAATCCTTCGATCAGCGAAGATGACTACCGGGAGTTCAAGATCAAGTGCGAGAGCAACGCATCCGAGGAATCAAGTCAGTGGGGGAAAGATATGCGGGACTTGAACTTAGGGGTCCACAAACTCGGTCCCGGCGGTTACAGAGTGGCGGAACCTATATGGGACAAGGAGGACGCGGAGCGTGCCGAGCAAGGCCTACCGCCCCGCTTCGAGAAATACCGTGACAAGCAGACCAGGAACTATGTCAGGGCCCGGTACAAGATTGACCCGGTAACCAAGGAGCTTACCACGGATCCGAAGACCAAGGCGCTTGAGAAGTTCTGGTAAGGAATACACCCCCGCGTAATTAGCTCCATATATGGTTGCATTCTAGTTAATGAAGCCAAATTTCTAAATGGTTCACGTTCCTTCCGCAGGACACTGAAAGCAGTAGCGCGGGGTCGTCTCAGAGCTCCCCTTTCGACACCCCTTTAAATAGGGCGTTGAACATAATGAAAAACAAGGATAAGCTCAGTAAGCCGTCGTCAGCTGGTCGTGTGGCCGGCAAAGGCTTGTCCACGAAATGGTCGGAATACTATACCGCTGGGCGAAAGGAGAGAAAGACCAGCTCGGAAAGCCAGCAGCGCGAGGTTGAACAACTCAAGGCACAAGTGGCGCGGATTCCGGAGATGGTCGAAGAGCAAGTGCAATACCAACTGGGAGCGACGATCACCGCCATTATACCTACCTTGGTTTCTGGGCTGCAGGCGTGGGTGGCGGGCGGCCAACAAGGGCCGCCCCCGATTCCCAGCTTCACGGGCAGCAACTCGCGCAACGCGCCGGCGGCGCCATTGGTGTCTCCGGCGGAGGCGGCATTGGTGTCTCCCGCGGCGGCGCCATTGGTGTCTCCGGCGGAGGCGGCATTGGTGTCTCCCGCGGCGGCGCCGGCATTGCAGCTTAATGCACCCGGGTGTGGGAAGAATACGCCGGCCGGCACCTCGGCAGCAAGCGGCCCCTCCGTCAATTGCACGCCCGCCGTTGGCGGTGCCTCGACATTAGCCGAGCTCGACGCCATCACGGTAACTAATTAAGCCTCTCGGCCGATGACTTCATCTCCTTGCCTTTGACTGGGCATCCCTGACGCCCTACATGTTTTCGCAGGGCGCCGCCGACGTTCCGTGCACTCTCCTGCACTTCGTGAACAACAAGTTGGTCGATGTCGCCAAGGGCAGAATCGTTCAACCGGGCAGCCGCGTGTTCCACGGTAATCCGATGCCACCCACCGTTTATAGGGTTCAACTGGTTCGGGTGCTGCCGGGCTTCGACGACATGTTACCTCCGTATCGACCCCATGGGGCCGACGAAGATGATGTGATGACCCTCAGCGCCTGCATAAGCTGGCCCATGCTTTGGCCGAAGAGCCAGATTCGTTTGGGGGCGGGGGACACCACCCCACACACAACACCGCCAGTCGTGCCGGCGCCAAGCCATGGCAAGACCCCCGCAACGCTACCGGACATGCCAGACGTGCATATGGCACAGGATCCGGACATGCATATGGCACAGGATCCGGACGACGACGACGACGGTACATTTACCAACATCGATAAGTACTTCAACGAACATGGGTACGATGACGTATTCTTGGGGCCTCCTTCTCAAGAACCCAACCCTGCAAAAGACGATCGCGATCTAGCTGGTACCGCGGAGAAACCCAATTGCAACAGGCGTCGTCTGGCGTTCAGTTCTCAGGAGACGCCTCCAGCTGCCGCCTTCACCGAGCCTCAGATAGCCAAGGTGCGAAATATTATCAGCCCCAACACACTCAAGAAGGTGGTCTCTGAGCAGAACTCGATCCCATTACAGCAGAAGAAGAAGGGACGGAAAAGAAAGACTAACAAGGGTGCGAGCCAGCTGGCACCGAGTACGATCCGTGCTCAGGACGGTCCACCTTCACCTAACGATATCTAGAGGAGGGTGCATGTGGCGGGTAGGCTGATGCTACCGACTAATCTGCTCAATGCTGCAACCGGTGCTATGCGGAGTCTGCATGACCGTGTTCTTTCTTTGGAGAAGCGGCGTCTCTCCAAGAATGATGTGGCATACCCGGTTTTCATGGCCAAGGTGCCAGAGGGCAAGGGCTTTGTGGATAGCGCCATCGGGGGTACGATCGTCCTGCGGTTTGATGACATCTTCGCTATGTTTAACCTTCATCCGCTGCACTACACCTTCGTTCGGCTATTTTCGCTGAGTATGGAGATGCGGATCATTAGAGACAAGACCCCGGACATCGTGATAGTCGACCCCTTCTACATGCGTGCCAAGATCTTGGGCAGCGCTGGGGACCGGCAAGTCGCGAGTTCATACCTCGAAGGCGTCATTCTGGCAAACCCAGATAAGGATAACTTCCTCGTGCCTTACTTTCCCGAGTAAGTCATCCCCTCACCGCCCCGTAACATATGATTTCATAGATTTCGATCGTTCTTTTTTTCTAACATTCCGTGTTTTGTGCAGTGACACACATTGCACACTCATCCTCTTAAGCCCGAAATATTCCATGGCCACGTATTTCGACTCGGACCGTCAGTCGAAGAAAGACTACACAAATATCAAGAAAGTTCTTGATGATGTTCTCCCCGGCTACGCCAGATCTGGAGGCACCTTCAGCAGGCCAGTTCGTAGGTACGGCAAGCACGTGTTCACCCACAATACGACGTTCCCCTGCGTCAAGCAGCCGTCTGGCGGTCAGAAGGATGCCTACTACGCCCTCCATCACATGCGGGCGATCGTACGGGACCATAATCACCTTCTGCTACCAAATAATCTCAAAGATTGGGCCGCAAGCTTGTCGGCAATCCAGGACGCGGACATCAGACAAGAATTCTTTCGCATTCAGTCGGAGTTTGCGGAAATCATCCATCAAGATGTCCTTCGTACCTCGGGGCAGTTCTACCTCAGATATCAACCGTCCAACAGTGAGATAGAAACAACGCTACAAATGCAGGCTGACAACGCCCGCGATTTCATGACCATCACGACAGACGGCGGCTTCATCCACGCTCCGGTCCCTGAGTCGAGTCGAAAGTAGTGATGCTATGTAGTTCTGAAATATCGATTAGCTCATGTTGTAATTAAACTTTAATGAACTTGTATGTCTCTTTGGTTTGGACAGTCGCTCAACTTATATGTAATCGATGCTATTTATTAGTAGGACCATGAATCGTGCTATTAATGTCTTGCTTTTCTCTTCCGATCCTTTTGTTGCATACTTATATATTGCTTATGTATTGTCTGTGAATTGCTACTAACGTTTTGTTTGGCTAGTGCATAGAGATGCCGTCGTATGTCGTGTACAAGGGTAAGGTTCCCGGAGTCTACGACGACTGGGAGGCGTGTCGGAGACAGGTTCACCGTTTCAGCGGTAACAGTTACAAAGGGTACACCACTAGGGCGGAGGCGGAAGCTAGATACGCGCGCTATCTAGCGGGAGAGAGGAGGGGGCGGAGGAGGAACCGGATGAAGACCAGTTCCATCGCGATGATGCTCATCGTGATGACCGTAGCTCTCTTCTATGTGATGGTAGTTTAGATGATGGATATCGACTTGTAATGTGAAGACAAACTCGCTACTCGCGGTCTCGAGACTTGTAATGTTCTAACTTTGTTCGGTATTTTGAATTCGGAGACTAGCTAATATGATGAATTGTATTCGGAGACTAATCTTCTATTGTATTCGATGAATCTGCTATTTATATGTTTTGGTGTCTATATTCTGTGCAGTAATATATTTTGTAACCTGTGCAAATATCAGAAAAAAAATAATTCCTAATATTCATACTAGTGGCGCACCATACAGCACATTAGTGGCGCACTGCTATAAAAAATACTAGTGGCGCATTATCTGTTAGTGTGCCATTAGTAACCCAGAGCACAAGGTAAATATGGCCCCTGGGAGGCATACTAATGGCGCACCAAGTGACATACTAATGGCGCACTGCCTGGTGCGCCACTACTGTCTGGTATACTAATGGTGCACCAGGGGTGCGCCATTAGTATTAGTTACTAATGGCGTGATGATAGTGGCGCACCTGTAGTGCGCCATTAATGGCCAAAACGGGTGCGCCACTAACAGGCCTTTTCCTAGTAGTGCAAACATCTCATCAAAATATCGAACGAATACCAAATTCACATGATTACTTATAACAAGACATCTCCCATGTCCTCAGGAACAAACATAACTACTCACAAAGCATATTCATGTTCATAATCAAAGGAGTATTAATTATCATTAAGGATATGAACATATGATCTTCCACCGGATAAACCAACTAGCATCAACTACAAGAAGGAATCAACACTACTAGCAACTCACAGCTAACAATCTGAGGTTTTGAGACAAGGATCGGATACAAGAGATGAACTAGGGTTTGAGAGGAGATGGTGCTGGTGAAGTTGTTGATGGAGATTGACCCCCTCTCGATGAGAGGATCGTTGGTGATGACAATGGCTTCGATTTCCCCCTCCAGGAGAGAAGTTTCCCTGGCAAAACAGCTCCGCCGGAGCCCTAGATTGGTTCTGCCCAGGTTCCGCCTCGAGACGGCGAAGCTTCTTCCCGAAAGCTTCCTTCTCATTTTTTTCCAGATCAAAACACACCATATAGCAGAAGATGGGCACCGGAGGCCTGACAGGGGGGCCCAAAAGGTAGGGGAGACGCCCAGGGGGTAGGGCGCGCCCTCCACCCTTGTGGCTTCCTGGTGGGGCCCCTCTGGTACTTTCTTCGCCCAATATTTTTTATTAATTCCAAAATGACTCTCCATAAATTTTCAGGACTTTTGGAGTTGTGCAGAATAGGTCTCTAATATTTGCTCCTTTTCCAGCCCAGAATTCCAGCTGCCGGCATTCTCCCTCTTCATGTAAACCTTGTAAAATAAGAGAGAAAAGGCATAAGTATTGTCCTATAATGTGTAATAACAGCCCATAATGCAATAAATATCAATATAAAAGCATGATGCAAAATGGACGTATCAACTCCCCCAAGCTTAGACCTTGCTTTTCCTCAAGCGAAAGCCGAAATCGAAAAATATGCCCACATGTTTAGAGATAGAGGTGTCGATGAAATAAAATACAGACATGAGGGCATCATGATCATCTTTAGAATAGCAACATATATTGTCATTTAATATCTTATGTTAAAGTAACAATTCGTTCACAAGGTAAAGTATGAATCAAAAACTTCATTGAAAACTAACAAACTATGATCTCAGTTATTGAAGCAATTGCAATTCACTGGTACGCGGTGGTGCTACACAAACGGTTTTTAACCCCTTTCCGCGACGGCATTTGGAACCGTCGCCAAGTGAGTGTGGGCGATAGGGGGTCCTTCCCACACGACCCAGAAACCGTCGGGGATATGCCCTCCAGGCAGACACGCTCGGCAAAATGAGGTCGTGTGCGACCGGCGAGCGCTCAAATATGGTAATACGTACAGTAGAGCTAAAAAAAATACAATTATACAGGTGAAATTGTTTCCGGTCGCAAGTACATCCCACACAGTCAGTCCCCACTAAACGTTTTCGTTCGTATGTACATCCCACACAGTCGCGCCAAGGAAAACGTTTCCGTTCACAGGTACATCACACACAATTTCCCCGTTAAATAGTTTGTGATAGCGTTGCCATTGCACATGATATTAACAATTTTATTGTTTGCATTTTGAATGCATCACACACGATGCATAGAAGAAACTGTGTGGCAAAGGTTGTCCATCACATACAGTTTTTTTTGGTAAACATTTGCGCAAGGTGGCCTAACGCAAACAGTTTTCAAGAGGATGTCGTGTGTGATTGTTCACTGATCCAACACAGTTTATTCCTAGAAACTGTGTGCGTTGCCTGAGGTCATCGCCCACGGTATTTTCTCAATAACCGTTTGCAATAGCAAAACCCAATTAGCAGGCTAATTTGCCATTAGCAGGATAATTGCCCTATTATTAATAATCCATTTGTTAATCTACTTGGCATTCATATTAAGCACATAATATATTTCATTTCCATATTAAGGAAGCAGGATTTCATAATTGAAATACATCAGAGTACAACATTATATAGCTTCAGCACTCAGCTACCCCAATACACAACTGCACCAGCACCAAGTTTCACATGCAACATGTAGAACCTTTCGAAATTAGCATCATAGATGGTACATAGACAGATGCATCTCATCTGGAAAACTGTTGAAGCGGAAGACGAATATTGAGCCTTCATTCATGTTGAAGGTCTTTGCAACTTTAGGCCAGTGCCTGTGGATGATTGACCGTTCGTCCTTCGTCCTCTTCAGGAACACTTCAATATTGAGCCGTGGGTGTTGTATGAAAACCTTCCTCGCCTCCTGACCATAGAGGTGGTTTGAGAGGTAATCATCAGTAAAAAAGAATTGCTTTGGAAAGGTCTGAAAACAAGGATGTGCATAAATATCTTCTCTATATTGGAAATGGGGCAAAGGAATAAAAAAGGCAAGGTATAATAGTTAGTACCATCTTGTAGTTAACTGATATCTTCTTCATTGTGCACACAAAGATCTTGTTGTTTTTTGTTGCTAATTTCTTTATCCTAACAATCTTTCTGAGTTTCTTGACTTGATTGATATTCATGGACAACTCATTTCCCCATATGCAAAAAGGGTCGAATAGTGGGTCAAAACCTCTGACAGCAGGACCTACATGTGCAAGACCAAATTGTTAAAAACCTAAATATTAGAATGGTTCCTGCAATTGCACAATAATGTGCTATTAGACAACGGACCATGCATGTGCTAACCTCGATTGTAAACCTCAGTGCTTCCCATTGTTTCCCTGCAACACATATAAGGTAGTTAGTCATCAGGTTAAGTAAGGGTTCACATGCTATGAGTAAACTATGTTGATGAAAAATAAGCACATTGCAGATTCATCAGATTAATTCAAGCCACATGGAAAACCCATTTATCCAAACCAAGCATGATTAAGAACTAGGAAATATAGCACTTGTATATGTTTCTCATGTATTAAGTGCAGGCAAATTTGATTTATTCCTCACATGCACAACAATACAAAATTCTACCCACGACAATTCGACATCGCATTGCAGAATCGAACCAAGCAGTTAACTAAACACCACAACAAATGAACCAAACATTAACTGAGCACCACATTGCACAATATAACATACTCCTAATAGAAGATCAGACAATTAACCAAACCAAGCATGCTTAACAAATTGGAAATATAGCAATTGTATTTGTTTCTCATGTATGTACTACAGCCAAATTCAATTTATTCCTCACATGGTATACAATAATAGAATGCACCCACAACAATTGAACATCGCATTGCAGAATTGGACCAAACAGTTAACTAAACACCGCAATAAATGAACCAAACGTTAATTGAGCACCACATTGCACAATATAACATACTCCTAATAGAAGATCAGACAGTTAACCAAACCAAGCATGCTTAACAACTTGGAAATATAGCAATTGTATTTGTTTCTCATGTATTTAGTACAGCCAAATTCGATTTACTTCTCACATGGTATAAAATAACAGAATGCACCCACAACTATTGAACATCGCATTGCAGAATTGAACCAAACAGTTAACTAAACACCACAACAGAAATGAACCAAATGTTAACTGAGCACCACATTGCACAATGTATAACCAAACCAAGCATCCTTGACAACTTGGAAATATAGCAATTGTATTCATTTCTCATGTATTCTGTAAATATAAATTCAATTTATTTCTCACATGGAAGACAATACGAAATTGCAGCCTGAAGAATTGAACATCACATTTGCAGAATTGAACCAAACAGTTAAATGAAGACGACAACTAATTAACCAAATAGTTAATAAGTGAGCACCACACTGCATGACATATAGAACATATACACTAGAGCAACAGATTGCATGGTAAAATTAGATAGCACAATTCACTAGAATTTGTTAAGGAAAGGCAGGAGCGGTACATGCAATGGGTAAACTGAGCATGCTTAACCGGCGCAGCTAGCAAATGGCAAGGTGCTTCTCCAAGATCTGGGGGTCGGCACTAATGGCAGCCATCGCGACCTCATCCGCGCATGCGGCCGCGATTTGCTTCTCCGCTTCCAAATGCTCCTTGAGATCTTGGCTATATTGCGTGCACCATGGCTTGGGACGGCGCTTAGTTGGTGGAGGGGTCGATGATTTGGGTGGAAGCTGTCACATCGGCGGTCGGGGCATGTGGGATGTGGAAGGAGGAGGAGGATGGGGGTCGGGTGTGGATTACCTGCCTGGATAGACGAGGCCGAGCAGCATGAAGGAGGGTCACCGGCGAGGAGGCGGCGCTGCAAGCAAGGAGTGAAGGTTTTAGCTTGGAAAGGAAGGCGGAAACAGGGGAAATGTGGCTTTTGGTAAGGGGGAGGGGGCGGGGAGGTAGATATTTCCGTGGAAGCCGAAAATTTGGAATCGCTTCTGCAAAAAAACTGGCGCGCAAAGTGTCATCAGACACGGTCCCTTATTCAAAACTGTGTACAATATGTGAACATCACAAACAATTCAAATAGCTTAACCCGTGTGTGATGAGTTTGAACGTCAAAAATTTTGGTTCGAATTTCCTTGGTTACAGTGGTCATCCACGTCATTGCATAATTTGGGTACACAAAAGAGACTACATCACACCCACACTTCTTAATCGAGCAAGTTCAGCAATTAAGCAGAGCTAGCTAACCTAAACATTACTCTAACAAATTAAAGACCGACACTCTTAATTAAACAAAACAAAGAGTACTACTATGGCAGGTGCTCGTCGATCTCCGCCGCCGCCTCCATGTGCAGCTCGCGCCCGACAGTCTCCTGGGGAAGGGGCTCCAAGGCATCCACCACACCATACTCGGCAAGCATCTCGCCATCCGCGTCCGCCATCTCTTTGGAAAAGGCCGCCACGAGCTGGGCGTGGGCGGCCGCGATCTAGGCTTGGACGGGTTCCGTCATTGCAAGGTATGCGGCGGAGGAACGGACGGCTACTCGAACAATCTCGGCGATTGCCAACTCTTGGGTCGTGGGTTGTCGACCATTCTCGGAGAAGCTTCGTTCGATTTGTGCGGTGACCGCCACGAGCTGGGCGTGGGCGGCCTCGACATGGTCTCCATCAGGGCAAAGGCCACCGCTGCGGAACAGACAGCTGCTGCGCTGCTCTCGCCAGTTGCTATCCTCGAGGCAGATGTTGCTGCCGCCACCTGAAAAGCAACAGCGGCCGTTTGGGCTGCCTTGGCCGCCCGGTCGCAGATTGTGGCCACGCTCATGCACCTTGTCAGCACGCGCATGGCAGCTACGGCCGTGCTCTCGCCGGAGTGGGCCGCCGAAGTTGCCATCACGACGTGGGTCCACGTCCCCATCTTTCACCAGCGACGATTGAACAGTGAAATGATATTTGGGAAGCGAGCTAGTGTGCTTGACACGCTGGCTGTGGACTGTAGCCGACACACCTTCTCGCGTAAGCCAATAGGCGTACTATACACTGACGGTGCTCCAGAATATTTTGTACTGCATCTCACACGGTTGGTGATAATAAACTATGTGGGATTTACTTGATTTTTCATCTTGATTTGAATTACATAATGGGGTCACAGCGGCAATGGATGGTGTTTGAATTGCTAGACCTTTCATCTGGAGTCAACATGCAACTATATGTGTGTCGTAAAAGAATTGGAATTATTTAGGGTCCGTTTGGACATTTTATACATTAAATTGGTTTCTAGCCATTTGAGGTGCACAATTCAAAATTAAACTACGTGCACATGCTCCGGTGCACCAACATGGATTGTAAAATCATATATGTGTCCATGTGTTTATGCTTATGTCCCATGCAAGAAATGGGGATGAATTTCGAACACCACGGCACCATGGCTCTCTGGCAAACATCGATGTACTTGCTTTTGTAATTCTAGTAAATCTAATAGCCGTCCGAAATTCATGAAACTTGGCATGCTATCATGAAGCGGCATCAACATGCCGTGGTAAATTTTTTGTCCCATTCGGAGCAGGTTTGGGTATAGGCTTCTCACAAACCAGAGCTTCTCACAACAAGTATGATGGTTTCGGTAAGGAACGTTTCACCTTTCTAGACGAAACGATATCCGTTGCCTCTTCTCGATTCCAAATTTTTTCCTAGTGTCAACATAGAACAAGATGAGTGTTGTGTCAATTTTTGGGATTTTTTGGGGTTTGCTTGGACATTTTTATACATTAACTGAGTTTTCTATGCATTCATGTGCATAATTCAAAATTGAACTACAGGCACATGATCTAATGCATATAAATTGGTTGAAAATTCAAATCCGTGTCCTTGGTTGCATGCTTAGGTCCCATGCAAGAAATGGGAATGAATGTCAAACACGCTGCCACCGTCACTTAGCCGCAAACATGGAGATACCCGGTTTTTAAATTCTAGTAAATCCAAAGCTCGTCTGAAATTCATGAAACTTGGCATGCTATCATGGAGCAGCATCAACATGCCGTGGTAAATTTTTTGTCCCATTTGGGGCAGGTTTGGGGATATGCTTCTCACAAACCAGAGCTTCTCACAACAAGCGTGATGGTTTCGATAGGGAACGTCCCACCTTTGGGGACGAAACAATATCCATTACCTCTTATTGCTTTCAGAAAATTTCTCGTGTGAACATAGAACAACATGAGTGCTGTGTCAATTTTTGCGATTTTTCGGGGTTCGTTTGGACATTTTTATGCATTAATTGAGTTTCCAATGCATTTATGTGCATAATTCAAATTTGAACTACATGCACATGCTCTAATGCATATAAATTGGTTGAAAATTCAAATATGTGTCCTTGGTTGCATTCTTAGGTCGCATGCAAGAAATGGGAATGAATGTCAAACACCCTGCCACCGTCACTCGGCCGCACACATTGAGATGCCTGGTTTTTAAATTCTAGTAAATCCAAACCTCGTCTGAAATTCATGAAACTTGGCATGCTATCATGGAGCGGCATCAACATGTCGTGGTAAAAAATTTGTCCCATTTGGGGCAGGTTTGGGTATATGCTTCTCACAAACCCGAGCTTCTCACAACAAGCATGATGGTTTCGGTAGGGAACGTCCCACCTTTGGGGACGAAATGATAACCATTACCTCTTATTGCTTTCAAAAAATTCTCGTGTCAACATAGAACAACAGGAGTGTTGTCTCAATTTTTTGGATTTTTTGGGGTTCATTTGGATATTTTTATGCATTAATTGAGTTTTCTATGCATTCATGTACATAATTCAAATTTGTACTACATGCACATGCTCCAGTGCATATAAATTGGTTGTAAAATGAAATCTTTGTCCTTGGTTACATGCTTAGGTCCCATGCAAGAAATGGGAATGAATGTCAAACACCCTGCCACCGTCACTCAGCCGCAAACATTGAGATACCTGGTTTTTAAATTCTAGTAAATCCAAAGCTCGTCTGAAATTCATGAAACTTGTCATGCTATCATGGAGCGGCATCAACATGCCGTGGTAAATTTTTTGTCCCATTTGGGGCAGGTTTGGGGATATGCTTCTCACAAACCAGAGCTTCTCACAACAAGCCTAATGGTTTTGGTAGGGAACGTCCTACCTTTGGGGACGAAACGATATCCATTGCCTCTTATTGCTTTCAAAAAATTTCTCCTGTCAACATAGAACAACAGGAGTGTTTTGTCAAATTTTGGGATTTTTCGGGGTTTGTTTGGACATTTTTATGCATTAATTGAGTTTTCAATGCATTTATGTGCATAATTCAAATTTGAACTACATGCACATGCTCTAATGCATATAAATTGGTTGAAATTCAAATCTGATGCCCCTAAGCAATCTTTGGCTGCTTGGGATTTAGTTTGCAGACCTAAGAACAAGGGAGGGCTAGGTATTCTTAACCTGACTATTCAGAATCAAGGTCTTCTTCTCAAGCATCTGCATAAATTCTATAATAAGCAGCAAGTGCCATGGGTTCAGTT
The DNA here is from genome assembly GCF_018294505.1 of Triticum aestivum. Lineage (NCBI taxonomy): Eukaryota > Viridiplantae > Streptophyta > Magnoliopsida > Poales > Poaceae > Triticum > Triticum aestivum. The sequence continues at coordinate 599,037,808 of NC_057799.1, forward strand.
GATTTGGGATAGTTATTATGATGGAGTGGTGCCCCATGCAACTGTACTCACTGGCTCCTTTTGGTGGAAGGATATCCTCAAGCTTGCTGATCATTACAGATCTATTGCCACAGTGCAAATTAACATGGGTGATTCTGCTCTCTTTTGGCTTGATGCTTGGCACGTGGGAGGTTCTTCCAGACCGTTGAACTTGAGGCTTCCAAGATTATTCTCTTTTGTTCTGGATGATAAACTCTCTGTCAGAGACTTCATGCAAAACCAGGATTTGTTTTCCATGTTCCACCTGCCAATCTCACAGGAGGCAGCAGCAGAACTGGAACTTTTGGAAGGATGGTTATTTAATCTTTAGCGAGATCCCACTCTCCGTGATGTATGGCTCTGGCCTAGAAAATCTGGACAGTTTTCGGCTAAGAGCTTCTATGTGATCATGCATTCACACCTTCCAACTATCCAACCTTGCAAGTGGCTGTGGCAGAGCAGGTGTAATATGAAAATTAAGGTCTTTGGCTGGCTCCTTTTCTTTGACAGGCTCAATACTAAGGACATGTTAGTCAGACGGCATTGGAGGTCCCCTCTAGATGATAATTTATGTGTCATCTGCAACGCGTTTGTCTATGAGGACAGAGCACATCTTTTCTTTGAATGCAATTTCAGTTGCAGGGTCTGGAATTATTTGTAAGTGGATTGGAACCATGGCTCAAATATTCAACAGTTCATCTCCCAAGCAAGGCAAAGTTTTGGACACCCATTCTTCCTTGAAGTGATGCTCACAGCTGCTTGGAATATTTGGATTCTGAGGAATGGACGAACCTTCAGGGGGACGAGGACTACTTTTTCTCCATGGAGATGTAATTTTATTCATGATATCCTTCTGTTGTCCCATAGACTTAAGGATAACCTTAGGACTAGACTTGTTGATTGGGTTAACTCCCTCATGTAAAGTAAGCTTTCTTTCTTTTTAGCTTAGGCCTGTAAATATTGTAATCCCTGTACAATTTGATTTGGTTTGGTTGAGGCAATAAAGGACTGTGGGGTTTTTACCCTACAATAAATATTCAAAAAAAATCTGTGTCCTTGGTTGCATGCTTAGGTCCCATGCAAGAAATGGGAATGAATGTCAAACACCCTGCCACCGTCACTCAGCCGCAAACATTGAGATACCTGGTTTTTAAATTCTATTAAATCCAAACCTCGTCTGAAATTCATGAAACTTGGCATGCTATCATGGAGCGGCATCAACATGCCGTGGTAAACTTTTTGTCCCATTTGGGGCAGGTTTGGGGATATGCTTCTCACAAACCAGAGCTTTTCACAACAAGCATGATGGTTTTGGTAGGGAGCATCCCACCTTTGGGGACGAAACGATATCCATTGCCTCTTATTGCTTTCAAAAAAATTCTCGTGTCAACATAGAACAACAGGAGTGTTATCTCAATTTTTGGGATTTTTTGGGGTTCGTTTGGACATTTTATGCATTAATTGAGTTTTCAATGCATTTGTGCATAATTCAAATTTGAACTACATGCACATGCTCCAGTGCATATAAATTGGTTGAAAAATCAAATCTTTGTCCTTGGGTGCATGCTTAGGTCCCATGCAAGAAATGGGAATGAATTTCAAACACCTGGGCACCGTTTATTGCCAGCAAAATGTTGAGATACCTGGTTTTTAAATTCTAGCAAATCCAAAACTCGTCTGAAATTCATGAAACTTGGCATGCTATCATGGAATGGCACCCGACATGCTGTGGTATTTTTCGTGTCCATTTTGAGAGAAGGCGCACTCGAATAACAGCCAACAAAGGCATTTTGAAACAAATAGCTGCCACTCTAACATCGCAAACGTTTGTATAATTCAAATCGTGTGCGTTATGTTAACCATTCACGTGACGCCACGTGTCTTCGTTTTAATGGCTATAGGAGGTGCCGTGCGGACAGCTGCTTGACTGAACGGGAGGCGTGCGAGCACAGTCTGGTGCACAGGCTGACCGAGAGGCGTGCAAGCTATCCTCCAATGCGCAGGCTCACCGGGAAGCATACGAGCTGTACGCTGCGCAGGCTCACTGGGAAGCGAGCCCTTTGACTTCCATGGACGCCCACCTTCCTCTCCATTAACGATGGCGCGGCACGCCGCCTCCGCCGCCGCCGGAAATAGTTTTTCTTCAGTTTAATAATGTATCTCGATCATATGAATATAAATTCACAGTATGACTGAATGAAAGATATGGTTTCAGTGAAGTTGCGTTTTTCTCTCTTAATGTACAGACTTATCAAACGATTTTCTTTTGAAAAAAATATCAATGGTTTTCAAACATAAAACACTCATCGCAAATGTTTTAGTTAGAACACCCATATGCAAACCGACAGCTTCCCCAGGAAGCCAAGGGAAAATGTGCCGAGCAGGATTGAGCTCTTGATCGCAAACGTTTCAGATAGAACACCCGTATGCAAAGTGAGAGCAGGATTGTGCATCTCTTCAACGCAAACGGTTCTTTTGGATGACCCGTGTGCAACCACTTACAAACAATTTGGCAAGATTTACATCTGTCATATTGGGTATGTTGCCATTTGTCAAACTGGAAAGATTGACATTTGTTGATCTAGTAACATTGCCATTTGTCAACCTTGTAAGACTCCGATTTGTCAAAATATGAAGCTAAAAATCACTAGCAGTATCTAATTTTTGCAACTAAAATTCAGTAATTAAGCATAGATTTCATTCATAGATTAAGCAGTCGTTCTTTATACAAATAGTTCAACTCGACAGCTAAACCGACCAAACTTTTCACCAATTGTTGCCAACCACGTACTGAAATAGCTACTTCTACTTTATATACTAGCTAATTTTAAGTACGTTGTACAGTTCCACCACATCAATAGTTAGATGAACTGAACAAAATAGCCCCTAAATACTACTACTACGGAGGGGCTTTGAACTACTTCCGACAGCCTCTCCTCTGCCGAGCGCGCTTAGTAAGAGACAGAGGAGGAGGAGCCTACCGACGAGCTGGACAACTGCAATATGGTGTATGCCGCTGCTGCACCTTCAACGACGCTCACCTCGAACGCCCTATGTTGCTCCAGACGACCCTTCTCGAAGCGGTGGTTCTCCTCGTAGAGCTTCTGATTCCTCGCCTCTGAGGCTGCGTGTGCCGCGGCCACGGCGGCGGTAAGGCTCTTTGCATGCTCGACGAGGCGCTCCTCCTCCTCCGCAGGAACTCGGTGTAGCGCGCAAGGTCGCTGACGCACGTGCGGGCATCCACCTCCGCTTGCCGCCTTCGGGCGGCGGTGGCAGAGCGGGTGATGACCCCGGCGGTCGACGGTGGGGTGGCGGCCACGACCACCACCTCTCGCCTTCGGGCCGCGGTGGCGGAGCGGGTGATGGCCACGATTGCCAGCAGTGGGGTAGCGGCCACTATGGCCACCTCCCGCCTTCGGGCCGCACGGCGGAGCGGGCGATGGCCCTTGCTTTCGACGGTGGTATGGCGGCAACGGAGGCCAGCAACAGCTGCCGACGGGCAGTGGCGGCGGAGTGTATGGTGGGTGTTCCGCGCACACCCAACAGGGACGCCACGTGCACTACACTACACCGGGGACTGCGCCGCCGCGGCGGTGTTGCCTCCCAGCTGGAGCTGTCCTCTGATGACGGCGGAGTGGCTGAGCGATGACGACGGACCGGTGCCATTGGCGATTGTGGGAGAAGCAGACGAGATAAGCTACAGGGAGGGAGGGGAAAATGCGACGCAGGACTCGCCGGTGAGGGTTTATATAGCAGGCCGGTAAGCATTGGGATTTTGGGGGATTTCACGGAGTCGGGCGGGAAGCTTGCGCGGGAACCTGCGAGGTTGCGCGGGAACGGGCTCACCGACGATTCATGGGCGCCACCGTTTGGCCAAAAGAACGCCCCCGCGCGCTGCGCAAGCTTGCGCTGTAAGCCGTCTGCGGCAGCGGGGTGACAAGACGTGCGAGAGGAGGACGAAAGGCCACGTACACATATGCTTAATAAAAAAACGTTTGCGATTTAATTACCTACTATACCCCCGTCCTGGTTTATAAGTAGGATCTAACTAATAAAATACGAATGCATGTCGCCAAAGATTATATAGTTGGATTCGTATTTGAACATAATTTCCAATTATATAATTTTTATAACATGCATTAAAATTTTGTTGGTTAATTTGAGGGCAAAGTATGGCACAGAATATAAAGGGGACAATAGACCAAGACGGAGGTAGTAGCACACGGCCGCTCTCTACCCAGCGACGCAACTGTCGGCCGGCTTGCACGCGACCATATCCTGCATGTGCAACTGCTCTATGCGTGTGGTTGCTTGCGGTTGAGGTGACCGCGGCACACTCTGCTCGCGTCCCGCCGTGCGCGCTCTGCTCTCGCGTCCCTCTGGGTGCTCTGTCCTCGTCCCTCCACGCACGCTGCCAGTGTTTGGGGCCGGCGCACGATCACGCGTGTTCGTGTGCATGCGATTGCACCGGGCGCGGCGCGACAATGCAGTTACCCGCTGCAAAAACTGCCATGTGGACGCGCAGAGAATCCAAGCCGCCCGGCCGCCATTTATTCCTGCGGCCATTTACCTTCATCTCTCGCGTCACACGACACAATAAGCACACCCACGACAACACATATAGAGAGGACATCCAGCGGTTCCAATGGTGATCCCCGTGGCTCCAATGGAGCTCCTAGCGGCCGACGACGACAACGACGGGCAGTTCACCACGCATCACATAGTGGACACCCACGTGAGGGGGAAGGCCCTCTCGGTGGTGTACACGAACGATCCGGTCTCGGTGGAGAGCTCCATCTAAACTATGGAGCAGTTCCTTGCCGAGGACAAGTACCAAGTGGTCGGCTTCAACCTCGAGTACACCATCGGTCGTGCAGGGCACGATCAGAAGGTTGCTGTCACCCAGTTATGCGTGCGACATGATGTCCTCGTCTACCAACCACCTGGGCACAAGGCCTTGCAAGCGTTTCTCTAGGTTTATCAACAGCTCCGACTATAGTTTCGCTACGGTGGACACCACCAACAATCTAAAAGCGCTCAAGGTTTCGGGCTTGAAATGCCCAAATCTTGTCAACATTCAGCACCACTACAAGGTCTGGGGCAGCGACAGAAATAAACTAAACTCCCTGGTTGACCTCGCCTCGGCCATCATCAACCCCTACTACATGAAGATGAAGAATGAGAGCAAGAAGGACAAGAACGCCTAGCACACTGTGTGGCATGAGAGACTGGATGAACAACATCTCAAGTACGCAGCCAAGGACGCGTACACAAGCTACGAGATGTACAGGCGGATCGTTGACATGAGCAAATGTCTTCTTCCTGCCCCAGACGAGGGATTGACCCACAGAGCAGTGGCAGGAGCGTCACAAGAAGTAGATGACTAGATGATCGTTTCTTCTACTTTAGAATGCATGCAATTGTTTATTGAGGTGTGTGCGAATGATCTGCATAGTCACTTATGTAATTGGATGTTTATTCCAGTTATATATATATACATGTTATTCTTCTGTAGACAGAGCAAATCACACGGCTTATTAGCAGGAATCGTCTGTGTTATTATTGGTCTTCGCACACATTTCTGATTACGGACCCGTTTGCCGTGTATCACACACATCTTGTTCAGTTGAACCGTTTCCATTGTGTTGCCTAATCACACACAGTTCATCCTAGTGAACCGTATGCTGTATATCGCACACACCTTCATCTGGTTGCCCGTTTCTTTTGTTCGTCCTCATCGCAAACAGTTAATTGAACTGAACCGTATGCCCTGCATCGCATGCGCACCTAAAATTTGAACCGTGTTTGATGCATCTGTCATCGCAAACGTTTTGCACCTTTTTTGACGGGTGCTTTACACCATCGTTTGCGATTATGGCATCGCACACAGTTCCGTTGAAGGTCTCTGATCGTAGTGTCGTGTTTGGACCATCCTGCAGTAGTGATTTATCATAACATTGGAAAGAGTCAATACAAGAGCTTTTCAGCAAGTCCACATACTCAACTATCATTTAGTCTTTCACAATTGCTAACACTCACGCGATACTTATGGGTTCAAAGCCTCAGTCGGACGCAGAGAAAGATAGGGCTTATAGTTTCGCCTCCCAACCTTTTACATCAAGGGTAATGTCAACAATAATACTTTATGATAACCTACATCCGAGTGGATATATATATATATATATATATATATATATATATATGTGTGTGTGTGTGTGTGTGTGTGTGTGTGGATCTTTCTCCAACACATAGTGCTTGCCAAAAGGAAAAAAAATTATAAGGGAAAGGTGAAGATCACCATGACTCTTGTATAAGGGTAGAAGATAAAAGTAAAAGATAGGCCCTTCGCAAAAGGAAGCAGAGGTTGTCATGCGCTTTTATGGTTGGATGCACAAAATCTTAATGCAAAAGAACGTCACTTTATATTGCCGCTTGTGATAAAGAACTTTATTATGCAGTCCGTCGCTTTTATTTCTTCCATATCACAAGTTCGTATAATTTTTTTCTTCACACTAATAGATCATACATATTTAGAGAGCAATTTTTATTGCTTGCACCGATGACAACTTACTTGAAGGATCTTACTCAATCCATTGGTAGGTATGGTGGACTCTCATGGCAAAACTGGTTTAAGGGATGTTTGGAAGCACAATTAGTATCTCTACTTGGTGCAAAGGATTTGGCTAGCATAAGAGGGAAAAGCAAGCTCAACATGTTGGAGGATCCATGATAATATAACTTCTATTCGGATATAAGAAATCATAACCCATTATGTTGTCTTCCTTGTCCAACATCAACTTTTTAGCATGTCATATTTTAATGAGTGCTCACAATCAAAAAAGATGTCCAAGATAGTGTATTTATATGTAAAACCTCTCTTTCTTTATTACTTCCTATTAATTGCAACAATGACCAAAACTATGTTTGTCAATTCTCAACAACTTTTATTCATCATACTCTTTATATGTGAAGTCCTTACTCTCCATAAGGTCATTACATGATATTTTTATTTCTTTTTAATTCTTTCTCTTATTTTATTCCCCCAAGATCATAGCAAGAAAGCAATGCCCTCAACTCAAAACTACTCTTTATTTTATATATATATATATATATCATAGACTCTATTACATAGATAGATCTTTAAACAAAACTCAAAGCTAGATCATACTAAAAACTTTATTCTACTAGATCAAGATATAACCAAAAGGATCAAACTAAGAAAAACGATAAAAGTAAGGGTGTGATGGTGATACGATACTGGGGCACCTCCCCCAAGCTTGGCAGTTGCCAAGGGGAGTGCCCATACCCATGTATTTATGTCTCTTTCTTCGGCGGTGGTGATGATGGAGTTGTTGATGTGGTAGGCTTGTCATCCATCTTGCAAGGCATAGGCTCACCATCATAGAAAGATGAACGAGTCTCCGGGATCCTCAAATCTGCAGCCAAACTCATCCTCTTAAATCTGTATTCATACTCATAGTTTTGGTTTTGCAGGCCATAGATCTGGGCTTGGAGATGCTCGATTTTCTCATGAAGCTTGAAGATGGCCTCCCCGATGTTCTTGGCATCCAGCTTGTGATTATTGGTGAACTCCGCGATCATCAAGTGATTGCCATTGAGTCCACGTTCCACCATCCCTTGACACTTGAAAACTTGCTGCTCCATTGCTTCGAGTCTTGTCTCCATGCTTCCGGTCTTCTTCGGCCCCTCAACGTCGTGGATGTGCAGCACCCCCTCACGCATCTCAATGGCTTTAGGGTGTCGCAGCACCTCCGCAAGGTAGGGATTGATGAACTTCTCGAAAAACTTGTCTTTGGGGGCGCTTGGAGACATCATGGTGATCTGGATCTGTCAGAAAAACAGCTCGAAACAAGAACAGAGGATTTTGTCGTGGTGCGGTGGTTAAAACCTTTGGGAGATTATATAATGAATTTTTACTGACCAAAAGAAGTATTGTGCAAGAAAACGGAGTCCGGAGGGCACACGAGGTGGCCACAAGGCAGGGGGCGCACCCTCCACCCTTGTGGTATCCTCGTGCATCTTTCGGACTACTATTAATTTTTCTAATTTTTTAGATATTCCAAAACAGAGAAAAAATGCTATTAGAACAGTTTTGGAGTAGGTTTACTTACCGTACCACATACCTATTCCTTTTCAGAGTCTGAAACATTCTAGAAAGTATCCCTTTTGTACTCCTCCGGTGTTATGGTATTAATTATATTGGTTTCAACATTTATGGGAGTACCTGAGATATAATGTTTGATTCTTTGACCGTTTACCACCTTCGGATTTGTGCCTTCGGCGTTGTGGATTTTGATGGCACCGGAATGATAGACCTCCTCGATAATGTAAGGACCTTCCCATTTAGAGAGAAGCTTTCCTACAAAAAATCTTAAACGAGAGTTTTATAGCAAAACATGACCACCTACATTAAACTCATGCTTTTGTATCTTTTGTCATGCCATATTTTAACTTTTTCTTTAGACAACTTGGCATTCTCATAGTCTTGGGTTCTCCATTCATCAAGCGAGCTTATGTCAAATAACCTCTTCTCACCAGCAAGTTTGAAATCATAGTTGAGCTCTTTTATTGCCCAATAAGCTTTAAGTTCTAGTTCAAGAGGTAAGTGACATGCCTTTCCATAAACCATTTTATATGGAGACATACCCATAGGGTTTTTATAAGCAGTTCTATAAGCCCATAATGCATCATCAAGTTTCTTAGACCAATTCTTTGTAGATCTATTAATAGTCTTTTGAAAATCAATTTAATCTCTCTATTGCTCAATTCTACTTGACTAGTAGACTGAGGATGATATGGAGATGCAATTCTATGGTTGACATCATATTTAGAAAGCATTTTACGGAAAGCACCATGAATAAAATGTGAACCACCATCAGTCATTAAATATCTAGGGACTCCAAACCTCAGAAAAATAACTTCTTTAAGCATTTTAATAGAAGTGTTATGATCAGCACTACTAGTTGGAATAGCTTCTACCCACTTAGTAGTGTAATCAACAACAACTAAAATATGTGTATACCCATTAGAGGAAGGATAAGGTCCCATATAATCAATGCCCCAAACATCAAAAGGTTCAATAACAAGTGAATAATTCATCAGAATTTCCTGACGTCTACTAATATTGCCAATTCTCTGGCATTCATCACAAGACAAGACAAACTTACGAGCATCCTTGAAGAGAGTAGGCCAATAAAAACCGGATTATAATACCTTGTGTGCAGTTCTATCTCCAGCGTGGTGTCCTCCGTAGGCCTCGGAGTGGCACTTTCATAGGATATGTTCCTGTTCATGCTCAGGTACACAACGTCTAATAACACCATCTACTCCATCTTTGTAAAGGTGTGGGTCATCCCAAAAGTAATGTCTTAAATCATAGAAAAACTTTTTCTTTTGCTGGTATGTGAAACTAGGTGGTATAAACTTAGCAACAATGTAATTAGCATAATCAACATAGCATGGAGTATTCCGAGAAGCATTTATGATAGCTAATTGCTCATCGAGAAAACTATCATCAATAGGCAGTGGGTCATCAAGAACATTTTCTAACCTAGACGAGTTGTCTGCAATGGGGTTCTCAGCTCCCTTTCTATCAATAATATGCAAATCAAATTCTTGTAGCAAGAGAATCTATCTAATAAGTCTAGGTTTAGCATCTTTCTTTTCCATAAGATATTTAATAGTAGCACCAACAACATAACATTTAATTTCTTATCAACTCTTTGTCCTAGATCAGCACCAACAACATAATCACTAGCATCACACGTAATTTCAAAGGGTAAATTCCAATCAGGTGGCTGAACAATAGGTGCAGAAATCAAGGCTTTCTTAAGTATTTCAAATGCTTCTACACAATCATCATCAAAAACAAAAGGAACATCTTTTTGCAAGAGATTAGTGAGAGGCCTAGAAATTTTAGAGAAGTCCTTAATAAACCTCCTATAGAAACCAGCATGACCAAGGAAACTTCGTATACCTTTGATATCTTTAGGACATGGTATCTTTCAATAGCGTCTACTTTAGCTTTATCAACTTCAATACCTCTTTCAGAAATTTTATGCCCCAAGAAAATACCTTCATTAACCATAAAGTGGCACTTCTCCCAATTCAAGACAAGATTAGTTTCTTCACATCTCTACAAAACTCGATCAAGGTTGCTTAAGCAATCATTAAAAGAAGTTCCGTAAATGGAGAAATCATCCATGAAAACCTCAACAATCTTTTCACAAAAGTCAGAGAATATAGCAATCATACATCTTTGAAAGGTAGCAGGTGCATTGCATAAACCAAAGGCATACGTCTATAAGAAAAAGTACCGAAAGGGTAAGTAAAAGTGGTCTTTTCATGGTCCTCTTTTGACACAGGTATTTGAGAGAAACCAGAATAACCATCTAGAAAGCAGAAATGTGTATGTTTGGATAGACTTTCTAGCATTTGATCAATAAATGGTACAGGGTAATGATCTTTTCTAGTAGCTTTGTTTAATTTACAAAAATCAATTACCATTCTATAACCTGTAACAATTCTTTGAGGGATCAATTCATTCTTATCATTAGGAACCGTAGTAATACCTCCCTTCTTAGGGACACAATGAACGGGACTCACCCATCTACTATCAGCAATAGGATAAATAATACCTGCCTCCAGAAGCTTTAGTATTTCATTTCTTACCACTTCTTTCATCTTAGGATTTAACCGTCATTGATGATCAACAACTGGTTTAGCGTCAGGCTCCATATTAATTTTGTGCTAACATAGAGTGGGACTAATGCCCTTAAGATCATCAAGAGTATATCCAATAGCGGCACTGTGCTTCTTCAGAGTTTTCAATAATCTCTTTTCTTCATGCTTTGAAAGGTTAGCACTAATAATAACAGGATATATCTTCTTTTCATCAAGATAAGCATATTTCAAAGTATCAGGTAATTGTTTAAGCTCAAACACGGGGTCACCCTTGGGTGGAGGAGGATCCCCAAGGATTTCAACAGGCAAATTGTGTTTCAAAACAGGCCCTTGATTAAAGAATATTTCATCTAATTCCTTTCTTTCGTTCATAAACATATCATTCTCATGACCTAGCAAATATTGTTCTAAAGGATCAGTAGGAGGCATCACAATAGAAGCAAGACCAATAATTTCATCCTTACTAGGCAGTTCTTTATCATGGGGTTGTCTATGAAATTTAGAGAAATTAAAATCATGAGACATATCCCCAAAACTTGCAGTAACAATTTATGTCTCGCAGTCTATCTTAACATTAACAGTATTCAAGAAAGGTCTACCAAATATAATGGGACAAAAATCATCTTGTGGGGAACCAAGAACAATAAAATCAGTAGGGTATTTTATTTTCCCACACAAGACTTCAACATCCCTAACAATCCCAATTGGTGATATAGTATCTCTATTGGCAAGCTTAATAGTAACATCAATATCTTCTATCTCAGCAGTTGTAATATCATTCATAATTTCTTGATATAAGGTAAAAGGAATTGCACTCACACTAGCACCCACGTCACATAAGCCATGACAACAATGATCTCCTATTTTAACAGAAACAACAGGCATGCCAACAACAGGTATATGTTTATCTTTAATATTGGGTTTAGCAATTCTAGCAGCTCCATCACAGAAATAAATAACATGCCCATCAATATTATCAACCAAGAGATCTTTAACCATAGCAATACTAGGTTCAACTTTAATTTGTTCAGGGGGTGTAGGTGTTCTAGTATAACTCTTACGAACAACAGTTGAAGCTTTAGCATGTTCCTTTATTCTGACAGGGAAAGGTGGTTTCTCAATATAAGCAGTAGGAACAACATGATCAACATTATAAGTAATAGTTTCTTCTTCAACTTTAATAGGTTCTACTACTTTTACTTCAATGGGAGGATGATATTGAACCCACTTCTCCTTAGGGAGATCAACATGAGTAGCAAATGATTCATAGAAAGAAGCTGCTATCTCAGAGTCAAGTCCATATTTAGTGCTAAATTCGCGAAAAGCATCGGTATCCATAAAAGATTTAACACAATCAAACTTAAGGTTTATACCTGACTCATTACCTTCGTTGAGTTCCCAATCTTCAAAGTTGCGTTTAATTCATTCCAATAAATCCCATTTGAATTCAATATTCTTCTTCTTAAAAGAACCAGTACAAGAAGTATTGGCCTTGGATTGATCATTACGAGAAAGCCGAGCATAAAAGTTCTGAATAATAATTTCTCTTGAGATCTCATGATTGGGGCATTAATATAACATTGACCTAAGCCTCCCCCAAGTTTGAGCGATACTTTCTCCTTCACGAGGCCAAAAATTATATATATATATAATTCCAATCACGATGAACCAGATGCATAGGATAGAACTTTTGATGAAATTCCAATTTCAATCGGTTGTAGTTCCATGATCCAATATCATCACATAGCCTATACCATGTCAATGTCTTTCCCTTAAAATATGAAGGGAAGACCTTCTTCTTGAGTTCATCCTCGGGCAAACCTGCAAGCTTAAATAATCCACAAACTTCATCCACATAGATTAGATGCATATCTGGGTGTAATGTTCCATCTCCTGCATCAGGATTAGCTAGCAGTTTCTCTATCATACCTTAAGGAATTTCATAATAAATATTTTCAGTAGGTGCAGTAGGTTGAGGGGTAACTCTTTGCTCTTCCGATCGGGGTGAAGATACCCCGAACAAGCCCCTCAAAGGATTATTTTCCATAGTGACAAGTGACAGTAAATTTCAGCACGTAATATAAATGCTTCCTTACCAAATTCCACTCACCAAAGGCGCTTCACTCCCCGGCAACGGTACCAGAAAAGAGTCTTGATGACCCACAAGTATAGGGGGTCTATCTAGTCCTTTCGATAAGTAAGAGTGTCGAACCCAAGGAGGAGCAGAAGGAAATGACAAGCGGTTTTCAACAAGGTATTCTCTGCAAGCACTGAAATTATTGGTAACAAATAGTTGTGTGATAAGATAATTCGTAACGGGTAACAAGTAAAAAAAGTAACTAAGGTGCAGCAAGGTGGCCCAATCCTTTTTGTAGCAAAGAACAAGCCTAGACGAACTCTTATATAAAGCAAAGCGCTCCCGAGGATACATGGGAATTACTGTCAAGCTAGTTTCCATCATGCTCATATGATTCGCGTTCGTTACTTTGATAATTTGATATGTGGGTGGACCGATGCTTGGGTGCTGCCCTTCCTTGGACAAGCCTCCCACTTATGATTAAACCCTCTCGCAAGCATCCGCAACTATGAAAGAAGAATTAAGATAAATCTAACCATAGCATGAAACATATGGATCCAAATCAGCCCCTTACGAAGCAAGGCATAAACTAGGGTTTAAGCTTTTGTCACTCTAGCAACCCATCATCTACTTATTACTTCCCAATGCCTTCCCCTAGGCCCAAATCATGGTGAAGTGTCATGTAGTCGGCATTCACATAACACCACTAGAGGAAAGACAACATACATCTCATCAAAATATCGAACGAATACCAAATTCACATGATTACTTATAACAAGACTTCTCGATGTCCTCAGGAACAAACGTAACTCCTCACCAAGTATATTCATGTTCATAATCAGAGGAGTATTAATTATCATTAAGGATCTGAACATATGATCTTCCACCAGATAAACCAAGTAGCATCAACTACAAGGAGTAATCAACACTACTAGCAACCCATAGGTACCAATCTGAGGTTTTGAGACAAAGATCGGATACAAGAGATGAACTAGGGTTTGAGAGGACATGGTGCTGGTGAAGATGTTGATGGAGATTGACCCCCTCTCGATGAGAGGATCGTTGGTGATGACGATGGCTTCGATTTCCCCCTCCGGGAGGGAAGTTTCCCCGGCAGAACAGCTCCGCCGGAGCCCTAGATTGGTTTTGCCTAGGTTCCGCCTCGAGACGGCGGCGCTTCATCTCGAAAGCTTCCTTCTCAATTTTTCCAGGTCAAAACACACCATATAGCAGAAGATGGGCACCGGAGGCCTGACAGGGGGCCCACAAGGTAGGGGGCGCGCCCTCCACCCTTGTGGCTTCTTGGTGGGGCCCCTCTGGTACTTTCTTCGTCCGATATCTTTTATTAATTCCAAAATGACTCTCCGTAAATTTTCAGGACTTTTGGAGTTGTGCAGAATAGGTCTCTAATATTTGCTCCTTTTCCAGCCCAGAATTCCAGCTGCTGGCATTCTCCCTCTTCATGTAAACCTTGTAAAATAAGAGAGAAAAGGCATGAGTATTGTGCTATTATGCGTAATAACAGCCCATAATGCAATAAATATCAATATAAAAGCATGATGCAAAATGGATGTATCAATATATAGGAGGACGATCTAGGTCAGGGAGTCACCAAGGGGCCCCCAAGGTAGTGGGGCGCCCCCCCTAGGGCGCGCCCTCCACCCTTGCCGCCGCTTCATGGCTCTTCTGACTTGCACTCAAAGTCTCGTGGGTGTCTTCTGGTCCAAGAAAATTCATCGTGAAGTTTTATTCCGTTTGGACTCCGTTTAGTATTCCTTTTTCGCGAAGCTTAAAACAAGGAAAAAACAGAAACGGGCACTGGGCTCTAGGTTAATAGGTTAGTCCATAAAATATTGTAAAATAGCATATTAATGCATATAAAACATCCAAAACAAATAATATAATAGCATGGAAAAATCAAAAATTATAGATACGTTGGAGACGTATCAAGCATCCCGAAGCTTAATTCCCGCTCGTCCTCAAGTAGGTAAATGATAAAAACAGAATTTTGATGTGGAATGCTACCTAACATATTTATCTATGTAATTTCCTTTATTATGGCATGAATGTTCAGATCCATAAGATTCAAAACAAAAGTTTAATATTGACATAAAAATGATAATACTTCAAGCATACTAATAAAGCAATCATGTCTTCTCAAAATACTATGGCTAAAGAAAGCTATCCCTACAAAATCATATAGTCTGGCTATGCTCCATCTTCATCGCACAAAGTATTCAAATCATTCACAAACCCCCATTTTAGCCAAGCAATTTTTTCATACTTTAGTATTCTCAAACTTTTTCAACTTTCACACAATACATGAGCGTGAGCCATGGACATAGCACTATAGGTGGAATAGAATATGGTGGTTGTGGAGAAGATAAAAAGAAGGAGATAGTCTCACATCAACTAGGCGTATCAACGGGCTATGGAGATGCCCATCAAAAGATATTAATGTGAGTGAGTAGGGATTGCCATGCAACGGATGCACTAGAGCTATAAGTTTATGAAAGCTCAAAAAAGAAGCTAAGTGGGTGTGCATCCAACTTGCTTGCTCATGAATACCTAGGGCAATTTGAGGAAGCCCATTGTTGGAATATACAAGCCAAGTTCTATAATCAAAAATTCCCACTAGTATATGAAAGTGACATATAGGAGACTCTCTATCATGAAGATCATGGTGCTACTTTGAAGCACAAGTGTGGAAAAAGGATAGTAACATTGCCCCTTCTCTCTTTTCTCTCATTTTTTTCTTTTTTTCTCTTTTTTATTGGCTTCTTTGGCCTTTTTTATTTTTTCTCACATGGGGCAATGCTCTAATAATGAAGATCATCACACTTTTATTTACTTACAACTCAAGAATTACAACTCGATACTTAGAAAAAAATATGACTCTATATGAATGCCTCGGGTGGTGTACCGGGATGTGCAATGACTCAAGAGTGACATGTATGAAAATTATGAACGATGGCTTTGCCACAAATACTATGTCAACTACATGATCATGCAAAGCAATATGACAATGATGAAGTGTGTCATAATAAACAGAACGGTGGAAAGTTGCATGGCAATATATCTCGGAATGGCTATGCAAATGCCATAATAGGTAGGTATGGTGGCTATTTTGAGGAAGGTATATGGTGGGTGTAATGCACCGGCAAAAGTTGCGCGGTACTAGAGAGGCTAGCAATGGTGGAAGGGTGAGAGTGCGCATAATCCATGGACTCAACATTAGTCATAAAGAACTCACATACTTATTGCAAAAGTCTATTATCTATCGAAACAAAGTACTACGCACATGCTCCTAGGGGAACGGTTGGTAGGAGTTAACCATCACGCGATCCCGACTTCCACAAAAAGGATGACAATCAATAAATAAATCATGCTCCAACTTCGTTACATAACGGTTCACCATACGTGCATGCTACGGGAATCACAAACTTTAACACAAGTATTCTTACCAATTAACAATTACTCACTAGCATGACTCTAATATCACCATCCTCATATCTCAAAACAATCATAAGGAATCAAACTTATCATAGTATTCAATGCACTTTATATGAAAGTTTTTATTATATACCTCTTGGACGCCTATCATATTAGGACTAAATTCATAACCTAAGCAAATTACCATGTTGTTTAAAGAGAATCTCAAAATAATATAAGTGAAGCATGAGAGTTCAACAATTTCTATAAAATAAAGGCACCGCTGTGCTCTAAAAAGATATAAGTGAAGCACTAGAGCAAAATTGCCTAGCTCAAAAGATATAAGTGAAGCACATAGAGTATTCTAATAAATCACGATTCATGTGTGTCCCTCTCAAAAGGTGTGTACAGCAAGGATGATTGTGGCAAACTAAAAAGCAAAGACTCATATCATACAAGACGCTCCAAGCAAAACACATAACATGTGGTGAATAAAAATATAGCCTCAAGTTACCGATAGACGAAGACGAAAGAGGTGATGCCTTCCGGGGCATCCCCAAGCTTAGGCTCTTGGTTGTCCTTGAATATTACCTTGCGGTGCCTTGGGCATCCCCAAGCTTAGGCTCTTGCCACTCCATATTCCATAGTCCATCAAATCTTTACCCAAAACTTGAAAACTTCACAACACAAAACTCAACAGAAAATCTCATGAGATCCGTTAGTATAAGAAAATAAATCACCACTTTATGGTACTGTTGTGAACTCATTATTTATTTATATTGGTGTAATATCTACTGTATTCAACTTCTCCATGGTTCATCCCCCCCCCCCCCCGATACTACCCATAGATTCATCAAAATAAGCAAACAACACATAGAAAATATAATTTGTCAAAAACAGAACAGTCTGTTGTAATCAAAGAACTTCATATACTTATGTAACTCCAAAACTTCTGAAAATTAGGACAACCTGGGAAATTTATATATCAATATTGTGTACAAACTTCAGATCAAAAGCACGCATCTGTGAATTATGAAAATTATCTTTCTGGGCGCAAAAGTTTCTGTTTTTCAGCAAGATCAAATCAACTATCACCGTAAGACATCCCAAAAGGTCTGACTTGGCACAAACACTAATTCAAACACAAAAACACATCTAACCAGAGGCTAGATGAATTATTTATTGAAAAAGAGAACCAAAAAAGCAAGAACAAAAATAAAATTGGGTTGACTCCCAACAAGCGTTATTGTTTAACGCCCTTAGCTAGGCATAAAACATAGATCTAGGTATTGTCATCTTTCGTATGCGATCCATTGATTGCACACCTATAATACTTAGGAGATTCTTTGGTTTTATCGATGATCAAACTCCTAAGAAAGAAATCAAGAAATTCACTCATAGCAATTGGTTCCTTAATAATAATAATAGAAAGGTTAGAGTGAACACTTATTGTTTTGAGATCTTCGTTACCTTTACTAGAAGATTCACCCTTATTCTTAGGAACATAAATAAACTTTATAGCCTTAGTATGAGGAAAATCTTGAGTCATTTTAACGGAGGAAAAAGCGGAACCTAAGTTGGTAATAATATCTTCTAGTTTGCCAATTCTAGTAGAATCTTGATCTATCTTTTCATTAACTATGGGTTCATTTTCCCTAAGATTCTTTAAAGCAATTCCTACCCTAGATCCATATTGAGTAATCTGATCATGAATTTTTTATCCAAATTTTCTATCAACTCAACGGTAGCAATTTTTTATCAATAATATCAAGCCTTTGCATCACATGTTCCAAGGTTAAAACAGTTCCATTGACCATAAGAGGTGGTGGGCCTAACAAATCTATCATAACATTATCAGAATCAAAAGTATGGCTCCCCAAGAATTTCCCCCGGTAATGGTATCTAGAACATATCTATTCCAAAGAGTAATGCCCACATAAAAATAGCGAAGGAGAACGCCACTAGATTGTTTTCAAGTAGATCTATTCTAAGCATTGCAAATTCTATACCAAGCATCCTTTAAATTTTCTCCCTCCCTTTGTTTAAAATTAAGGACCTCATTCTGGGGAGTTCTAACAATGAAGGAAGGACTAGCCATGAAAGCAAGACAAGCGATCTAACACATGAGCAAACAAAAAGCAAACGAAAAGACTAACAGAAGAAGGGCGAATAAAAAGGCAAATCTTTTCAAAAATTGTTTTAGAAGTGGGGAAGGGGAAAACGAGAGGCAAATGGTGAATAATGTAATGCAAGACATGAGAGTTTTATGATGGGTACTTGGTTGGCTTGACGCAGATCTCCCCGGCAACGGCGCCAGAAATTCTTCCTGCTACTTCTTGAGCTTGCGTTGGTTTTTCCCTTGAAGAGGAAAGGGTGGTGCAACACAGTAGAGATAAGTATTTCCCTCAGTTAAGAACCAAGGTATCAATCCAGTAGGAGAAACACGCAAGTCCCCAATAGATGTACCTACACAAACAATCAAACACTTACACCCAACGCGATAAAGGGGTTGTCAATCCCTTCACGGTCACTTGCAAAGGTGAGATCTGATAGAGATAGATAAAACTAAACAAAAGATAAAATATTTTTGGGTTTTTTGGTTTATAGATCTGAAAATAAAAGATTGCAAAATAGTAGATCGGAAACTAATATGATGGAAAATAGACCCGGGGGTCATAGGTTTCACTAGAGGCTTCTCGCATGAAGGCAAATAATACGGTGGGTGAACAAATTACTGTCAAGCAATTGATAGAAAAGCGCAAAGTTATGACGATATCCAAGGCAATAATTATGCAATATAGGCATCATGTCCGTGTCAAGTAGACCGACTCCTGCCTGCATCTACTACTATTACTCCACACATCGACCGCTATCCAGCATGCATCTAGAGTATTAAGTTCATAAAGAACAGAGTAACGCCTTAAGTGAGATGACATGATGTAGAAGAATAAACTCAAGCAATATGATGAAACCCCCATCTTTTAACCTCGATGGCAACAATTCAATACGTGTCTCGCTATCCCTACTTTGTCACTGGGTGAAATCGCGCAAGATTGAACCCAAAGCTAAGCACCTCTCCCATTGCAAGAAAAACCAATCTAGTTGGCCAAACCAAACCAATAATTTGAAGAGAAATACAAAGATACCAAATCATCCATATAAGAATTGAAAGAAGATTCAAATAATATTCATAGATAAGCTGATCGTAAATCCACAATTCATCGGATCTCGACAAACACACCGCAAAAGAAGATTACATCGGATAGATCTCCAAGAACATCAAGGAGAACATGGTATTGAGAATCAAAGAGAGAGAAGAAGCCATCTAGCTACTAGCTATGGACCCGTAGGTCTGAGGTAAACTACTCACGCTTCATTGGAAGGGCAATAGAGTTGATATAGATGCCCTCCGTGATCGAATCCCCCTCCGGCAGGATGCCGGAAAAGGCCCCAAGATGGGATTTCATGGGAACCGAAGATTGCGGCAGTGGAAAAGTGTTTTCGTGGATGCTTCTGGTGGTTTTGGAATGTATGTGAATATATACGAGGAAGATCTAGGTCAGGGAGTCACCGAGGGGCCCATAAGGTAGGGGCGCCTTGAAAGTGCTAGTTATCGACTAGAGGGGGGTGAATAGGCGATTTTTATGAAAGTCTTCAAAACACGGGGGCTTTGAAGACAAACAATAGAAATGAACCTATTGATATGCAGCGGAAGGTAGACTACACTAGACATGCCATAGTCAAATAAATAATGAAGAGAAAGCACGAAGACTATCAGCAGCTAGGTAGTATGGATCAGGGTGGAAGATAGTATGAAGCCAAACAACAATAGTCTTCACACGGTGAAGTCAATCAGATAACGCAAGCAGGCAATGACTTCACGAAGAAAAATTGTAGATAAAGGGAGATAAGAGATAGAACCAATTGCTTGGGGAGGACAGGGATTTGTTGGGCCAGTTCCAGTTGCTGTGACAACTGTACATCTGGTTAGGGAGGCTGAGATTTAACTCAAAAGACCGCGTCTTCACCTTATTCCCCTTGAGCTAAGGACACTTAGTCCTCGCCCAATCACTCTGGTAAGTCTTCAAGGTAGACTTCCAAAACTTCACAGACTTCGTTCACTGGCAATCCACAATGACTCTTGGATGCTCAGAACGCGACGCCTAACCGACTAGAGGAATCACAGTCCTCAAGTGTAACAAGTCTTCAGATCACGCAGACAAAAAGACTTCAGTGATGCCTAACACTCTTTGGCTCTGGGTGTTTTGGGCTTTGTCCTCGCAAGGATCTCTCTCTCAAATGCTTCGGAGGTGGGTTGCTCTCAAACGACAAAAGCCGTGCACTAACTCTGAGCAGCCACCAATTTATGGTGTAGGGGGTGGGCTATTTATAGCCAGGAGGCAACCCGACCTGAATTGTCCAAAATGACCCTTGGTCACTAAGGAACTGACATGTGTCCAACGGTCAGATTTCAAACACACGCGGCAGCTTGACTTGGGATACAAGTAAAGCTGACTCATCCAACTCTGGATAAGATTTGCTCTCATTGTCTTCGCTCGAAGACATAGGATTTGGTTGAGCATCACATCAGTCACTCTGACTTTGTTCACTTGGACCCCACTTAACAGTACGGTGGTTCCTATGACTCAACAAAGAAGAAAAGTAAACTGCGAAACAACTATGTCTTCGCACTCCATAGTCTTCACGTGAATGTCTTCTCGAGTCATAATCTTCATTGTGGATATCTTCACAACCACCATTGTCTTCAATGTATTCACACACTTTTTGGGGTCATCTCTGGTAGGTAAACCGAATCAATGAGGGACTACTACCTGTGTTATCCTGCAATTCTCACAAACACATTAGTCCCTCAACCAAGTTTGTCGTCAATACTCCAAAACCAACTAGGGGTGGCACTAGATGCACTTACAATCTCCCCCTTTTTGGTGATTGATGACAAACTGGTTGATGTTTTCAACGGGGATAAAAGTATGTGAAAGTTTAAGGATTAATGCATTGTCTTCATAAGCAGCAAAAGGCTCCCCCTGAAGATGTGCATATAAGTAGTTTGCTTTTGAATGCAAATGCACATGGTAGGTTTTAGTTTATGGAGATCCTCTTCAACTTATGAAGACAATTCATCATGCATATAAAGATATAATGAATATAATGACATGCATAATGAAAAATGGACGTCTGCGGAATGGCTTCATGCGGAATTTATCATCGCATCACAAGGTAGCAGAAAAGGTAGCAAACGACCATCAAGTTTAAGTGTTACAACCCGAAGAACCAAATGTATCAAAAGACGAGAGTTGTAAACACTTGGCAAAATATAGTGCAACCACCCATAATGACCCGCTTGAAGACTATCAACTCATATGCTTCTCCCCCTTTTGTCAGTAATGACCAAAAGGGTTTGAAGACATAGAGCATCTACTCGTTCCCAGAAGGAGCAGATGACGACGCAGGGTCGACGTTCGAGTTTGGTGGTGCGGAAGGGCCTGACACAGTGTCGAGATGCAGTGCAGCCATGGTCGGTGAAGTGGCATCGTCTTCTTCATCGATGACTCTCGCAACAACAGTTGCAGCCGAAGATGAATGCTCAAAATCTTCAATAGATGGAGTGCGACGCCAGCTTGCATTGCGTGGAGATCTGGAGTCAAATTTGAAGCCTTCTGTGAAGCCATCTTCGCGAAGAGCTTCTTCAGGGCATAACAGTGTGAGACTCTTCCAAGACCGCCGACAGGCTTCATGGGCTACGAATGAGTTCTTGGTGGCTAGGTTTCTGATGTGATTGATGTCCACCAAGATACTCTGCATCTGACGCTTTAGCCAGTCATGGTGCTTTTCCTGCTTCTGATGTAAGGCCACAAGAAGCTCTCGGTCATTGAGTACACGAGAACGCTTCCGAGGCCTTTGGGCGATTGTACTAGCAGTGGCTTCAGTGTTGGCACGATGTGGCTCACGCATATTGCCAGCCAGAGGATAAGCAGTAGTGGCAGCATTGGGAACATGAATGCCTTCTATTGGTTGCGTGAAGCTTTGTCGATCAACATTGTGAAGATATAGGGGCTCCTTGGCATGTTCAGGGTAGATGGCTTCAACAGATAGATCAACCTCAAGCAGAAAGACAATGTGATTGCGCGCTGAGGACTGATAATCAACAGATGAATGAAGTTTGATCAGGCGCATCACCCATGGAGCATAAAACTTCAAGCCAAATAGATCAATCCCAGATGCAGCAAGTTGTCTGATGAAGAAGTCCTGGGAATTGAATATGATGCCATTGACAATATAGAATACCAAAGTCTTCATGGTGCCTTCAAGTTTGGCTTCAGAAGAATATCCCTTGATTGGCCATAGAGTCCGCCTCAGAATATGATAAATTGTGCGGGGCAGGTACTCAAGGTCTTTGACGAAGAATTCCTTGGGATATGCAGCATCTGGAGGCAATGGCTTGATCATACTGAACATCTCACTCATATTTGGCTCAGGCTTCTGAAATATACTCTGCAGCTCATTTCTGTGTAGTTGACAACCAGGCTCATAGAGCTCACCTCGAGTGGGCAGGGAAGACAGCTCAATGATGTCTTGATCTTTGGCTTCATGGTGCACATCTCTTGTCATCTACTCAAGGATCCATGTCTTCGGATCCCTGTTGTAGCCACGAATGTGAAGTGTGGCATAGAACTGCAGCAAAAGCTCTTCATTCCAGTGCTCTTTATCAGTAACGAATTGCAGAAGACCAGCATCCCTAAAGCAGTCCAGTGCTTCTTCAAGATAGGGCAGCCCAGCAATAGCTTCGCAATCAAGACGCATGTGAGGAAAGATCCGCTCTTGATTGTATAAAATGCAGGAGTAATAGCTGCGCTGCTGATAACTCCAGAGGCGATCAGATGAGATCTTTGGCTTCGTATATGGATTCTTGGCGCTATCAAAGAATGTGTTGTGCTCCCTGAAGCTGTTCACGCTGAAAGATCCTTGCGATGTAGCAGCACCTGGAAGCCTTGGCAGCTTGGGCTTTGGCTTTTGAACCTGAGGCCTCTGCTCAATGTGGTAGTCGTACTGTGGTCCTGGAGCAGTTGGAGGGACCAAAATGGGCCATCTCACTGTGACAAGCTGGACATGATTGTAAGCCTGTTCCATGGTGTGAGGCCTTGGAGGGGGAACAATGGCTTTAGCATTCATGGTGGCTTCAGGTTGTACATGAGCTTTAGTCACAACATTGGCTTCAGGCTCCACATTGTCTTTGGCCATGACAATGTCATTGGCTTCAGTAGCATTGGTTGTGGCAGCCTCTATGTTTTCAACCTCCGTTTCTTCAATAACAGGAGGGTCGGGCACAGTCACATTCTCCTCGAGAATGACTTGTTCAGTGTCAGGGGGTGTGGCAACATGTTCTTCTGCTCTTGTGTCTTGATTTTCATCGGCTGATGCAGCCGCAATGTCTTCAGCAGCTTTGGCTTCAGGAAATACTTGACGTGCTACTGAGCTTTGTTGCGCTTCCCCTTCCGGAATGCTCCACATGGTGACCTGTGGCCTAGGGCCTTTGCGAAGCCTGCGGAAAGCGGGCAACGCCTGTGGTGGTGGAGTGGTCTGCACCATGTAGTTGTCGTCGTCAAGCACCGGAGAGGTGACTTGAGGTGGTGGAGTTCTGTGTGTTTCATCATGAATGGGGGTGTCTCGTTGAGGGCGATCGGCCCACGAATCATCCTGAGTGATTGGCGTCAAGGGACGACCAATGCTGATGAGTTCGATGTTCGTAAGAACAGGCGATGATACCATTTGGTGCTCGAGTTGAGGAAGGACTTCATCATCTTCAACATTGTCTTCACGACCAATGTCTTCAGCTGTGATGGGGTCAACAGCTGATACTTCTTCATCTTCATGAGCCTCTGTGGAAGCAGGCTTGTGGATCACAATGCGACGATCCTTGTTGGTGGTGGCTGGAAGAGCGACAGAGATGGGTTCAACAATGAGGGGCTGAGAAGCCGCAACACGCTCTTTCTTTGAAGACGTTGTCTTCAATTTCTTCTTCAATGGGGCATCATCAGAAGCATTCTTGTGCTTGCGTTTCTTGGCTTCGGCTTCAGCTGCCCTTGTCTTTTTCAGCTCAGAAGCTGCTGAGGTGACCTTAGGCTTTGAGCCTGTCATGCTGGCTGGGAAGACAATGCTTGGTTCTTTCCGCCTTCATGCTTCAGCTTGGGCAACATCAGACTTCTTCTTCTGTTTGGCAGCCATTCTGGGGTTGATGCCAGGACGCCCAAGAGCCTTGTGCTTCTCAGCCTCATTGTGTGCTTGGACACATTTCTGTGCAAAGTATTTCATGCGCTCTCTTGAACCTTTTGCTTCTTCACGCTTCTTGTGAAATTGTTCCTTTAGCTCATGCAACATCTTCTTGAAGATCTGAACGTCTGCCACGCTGAGCTTGGCCATGTTCTTCTTGAAGTGAGCCTTCTCATAATCAATTTTGTTCTTGAGCTTGACTATCTTCTGAGCCAAGGCCAACTCATTAGCAATGGCTCCGTGGAATGTGACGCTGATGTCCACAGGAAGCTGAAGATCTTCAATACTGATAGTTTGGTCATCAAACCACTCGTCGATGAAGTTGTTCAGAATGTCCACATCAAAGAGGGGCAGATTGTTGAAGATCTCCGCCTCTTGCTTGCTCTTGATAAGCATTTCAAGAGCTTCATCACCAAGATCTTCATAGCTAGACAGATCAATGGTGGCATCCTCATTCTGCAGAACGGCAGCAGGGGTCAATTCATGCTCAGGACTCTTCATGGGCTTCTTCTTCTTGGACTTCTCAGTCTTCTTGGAGACCCGAGACAAGTCTACAGATTGCACACTGGGTTCAAGAGGTGCAGTGGCCAATGGCTTCACAGTTGAAGCTTTTGGTGCGGCAGAGGGCTTTGAAGCATTTGTCTTCTTCTTCTTCTGTGGCTTCGGGGGAGCTGGCGCATCTTCAGAATCTGCGTCATCAGTTGATTGCTCTATAGTGGCCCTATGAGCTGCGATGTGAGAGAGGAGGCCATCAAAGTTGTCAAAGGGGCCGATGACATTGGGATTGGCATCGCGTGTGCCATCAGCCCTTGGAGCAGACGGTCCTGGGTTGTAGTTGAGTCCAAGATTTTTCTTGTCCTTCATTGCAGAATCTTTTTCAAACTGATAGTTGCGCTTGAAAAGATGGTCTTCGCGACACCATAATATGGATGATGGGTCGGCATTCTCTGGCTTCGGTCCTCGGACCATGCATGGGTAGAAGCCTTGAGCAATGGCTTCAGACTTGGACTTGGGCTGAAGATTTTTGTATAGAATATCTCCCCATGGGCGCTTGATAGCATTCTTTTCAGCATATTTAGCAGTCACAAATTGGTACTTGAACCATTGTTCCGCCCAATATCTTCGAATCCATTGGATTCGGGTCTTGCGCTGGCCATAGCTTTCCTCAGGATCAGTCTTGTACATTTCAAACAGATCAGGAGGTAAATCCTTAGTTGTATCTGCACGGCGTTGCCTGCCGCCTTTCCTTGCTAATTTTTCAGTGGCCATTATATTCAGACTGAATGGCTTCAAGACAGTGAATGGCTTCCTCTTGTTGGACAGACAGGAATTGGCTTCAGGTGAGTGAATATGACGCTGTAAGAACTCTGCAAATGAATGCAGACTATGAGAACCAAGGGATTCTCTCACGGACATGTACCTGTGACAGCATTAGAGGTGTGAGGGAAGGGGAAGAGGTCATATGCATTCTCAGAAGATTTTGAAGATAAATCAGTTTGAAGACATTGACCTCATAGTGCGAAGACATTCACTTATTTGAAGAGAGTTGGTTCCAGATTTGTACGAATCCATGAATAAGTACAAGTGAGGAATCTAACTAGTTATGAAGCATAAGTGAACATCCTTAGCATGTTATGAGATGCAGACAATGACGGATCCAGATTTGGAAGACAAGAAACCACTTTTGGTTGAAGTGGATGGATTTGACGGATCAAAAAGGCAGTAAAAAGTAAGTTTTATTTACCGTTGACGAACTGCTAGACGAGGTTGAGAGGGAGGCCGAGCAGTTCAATCTCCCGTGCCCTAACTTGGCGGCGGAAGACACCTACGGCGGCGGCGGAGAGGACGAGGTCCGCGGCCGGCGTAAGGATGGCGTCGAAGAAGTCGCGGCAGCTAAGCGCTTCGTCTCCGGCGTCGACGCGAGCTAGTGGAGGCGCTAGGGTTTGTGCGAGGTGGTGAGGTGGGAGAAGAGATAATGACCGCGGTGAGTTGTGTATTTATAAGGAAAGGGACAGCATAGCGTAATTACGCAGGTGCCCCTAGTGGTTCACATCTGAAGGACATGTGGCATGCATGCAACTTATTGGGAGTTGTTCCATGTTCCCACGCACGCCTGGATTGTCGGGTGGTTATTCCGGCGTCTACGGTTTTCAAGAAATCAGGATATAGCATTAAGAACAGATTTAACTTTTGTCTCTGTGTCTTCTGCTGACAAGGATTTAGAGAAGACAATTGACAGTTTCAATAGAATGCATATGATTTGGATAGATAGACTTTGGGGTAGAAGCACAGAAGGGGTTAGGGTCCGATCACATTCACTTAGTTCGAAAAAGATGCAAACATGAAGACATAGTTATAAGTGAATGTTGTAGAGGACAGAACACGAATATATGTATATATCAGCATAAGTCCAAATCAACATTGTGAAGATAAACATGAAGTCAAATCAATGTTGAAGACAAACCAAATGAAGATTATGCAATTATAACGCCAAATGAAACACTTCAAAAGAATTTGGTGGTGGTGTTACCCACCGTATAGGAAGTGGACACGGCGCACAATTATCGTGGCGCTCCGAAGTCAAATTCCGCGTTAATGTATTCACACTTAGAGTGTATGTCTTCAATGATTGAAGATATACATTACTTCGTGTGTTGCACATCTAAGTTATCAACATGCATAAGCGTTAGGATGTGTGTCCAATTACAGGACATTCGAGGATTCTAAGATATTTAGCTCACACCGCAACTTGCAAAACCTTTTCTCATCCAAGGGCTTTGTGAAGATATCTGCCAATTGCTCTTCAGTGTTGACGTGAATGATATCAATATCTTCCTTCATGACATGATCTCTGAGAAAGTGATGACGGATCTGAATGTGCTTTGTCTTCGAGTGCTGAACTGGGTTGTTGGCAATCTTGATGGCGCTTTCATTGTCGCAGTAAAGTGGCACTTGCTTCAGGTGGATACCATAGTCCTTGAGAGTTTGCTTCATCCATAGAAGCTGAGCACAGCAAGATCCAGCAGCAATGTATTCAGATTCAGCAGTGGAGAGAGATACACAGTTCTGCTTCTTTGAGGACCAACAGACAAGAGATCGTCCAAGAAAGTGACATGTGCCTGATGTGGACTTGCGATCAACCTTGTCAACAGCATAATCAGCATCTGAAAATCCAACTAGATCAAACTCTGAGCCCTTTGGATACCATAATCCTAGTGTTGGGATGTAAGCCAAATATCGAAGAATTCGCTTCACTACTAAGTGATGCGATTCCTTTGGTGCCACTTGGAATCGGGCACACATGCAAACGCTAAGCATGATATCTGGCCTAGATGCACATAAATAGAGTAAAGAACCAATCATGGAGCGGTATACCTTTTGATCGAACTCTTTACCATTGTCGTTGGGGCCCAGATGACTTTTGGTTGGCATTGGCGTCGTGTAACCTTTGCAGTCTTGCATTCCAAACTTCTTCAGGCAATCTTTGAGGTATTTCTCTTGTGATATGAAGATGCCATTGCTTTGCTGACGAATTTGAAGACCGAGGAAGAATTTCAGCTCACCCATCATGGACATCTGATATTGCTCTTGCATCATATGACCAAACTCATCACTGTATCTCTTGTCAGTGTAGCCGAAGATAATGCCATCCACATAGATTTGGCACAAAAACAGTTATCCATCATATGTATTCGTGAAGAGTGTAGGATCTAGAGAACCAGGTTTGAAGCCTTTGCTCTTCAGGAAGTCTTTGAGAGTGTCATACCACACGCGAGGAGCTTGTTTGAGGCCATACAGTGCCTTGTTGAGCTTGTATACCATATCAGGATGTTTTGCATATTCAAAGCCAGGTGGTTGTGCAACATACACTTCTTCTTCAATCTTACCATTCAGAAAGGCACTCTTCACATCCATTTGGTACAGAAGAATGTTGTGATGGTTGACATAGGCTAGCAGTATGCGAATGGCTTCAAGCCTAGCCACGGGAGCAAATGTTTCATCGAAGTCAATCCCTTCAACTTGAGTGTAACCTTGGGCAACTAAACGAGCCTTATTTCTGACAACCTGACCATGCTCATCTTGTTTGTTGCAATAGATCCATTTGGTGCCTATGATATTGTGCTTGCGAGGATCAGGACGCTTGACCAATTCACATACATTGTTCAGCTCGAACTGTTGAAGCTCTTCTTGCATTGCTTGAATCAATTCAGGTTCCATGAAGGCTTCAACAACTTTCTTGGGTTCAGATATAGAGACAAATGCAAAGTGCCCACAGAAATTTGCTAGTTGTGTTGCTCTTGAACGAGTGAGTGGACCAGGTGCATTGATGCTATCAATTATCTTCTCAATCTGTACTTCATTTGCAACATGAGAATGAACTGACAAAGATTTTGCCCTTGCTGATCATTGTATTCATCTTCAGCATTGGCTTCAGGCTGAGCATTGTCTTCAGCTTGACTTGGTGCAATGATGATTTCTTCTTCAGCCTGTGCCTCTGAAGGTATGATTTCTCCAGTACCCATAAGCTTGATCGATTCACTAGGAGGGATTTCATCTAGCACATTTGGCAGGTGCTCTCTTTGCGAGCCGTTAGTCTCATCAAACCGCACATCCACAGTTTCAACCACTTTATAGTGAAAGAGGTTGAAGACTCTGTAGGAGTGCGAATCCTTTCCGCATCCAAGCATAAAACCTTCATGTGCTTTTGGTGCAAATTTGAAAGTGTGATGTGGATCCTTGATCCAGCACCTAGCACCGAATACTCTGAAGTAACTTACGTTTGGCTTCTTACCAGTTAGTAGCTCATAGGATGTCTTCTTTAGAAGCTTGTGAAGATAAACACGGTTGATGACGTGGCATGCAGTATCAATGGCTTCAGGCCAGAACTTCCTTGGAGTCTTGTACTCATCAAGCATCATCCGAGCCATCTCAATGAGGGTTCTGTTCTTGCGCTCCACGATGCCATTCTGCTGAGGTGTGTACGGAGCTGAGAACTTATGAGTAATGCCCAATGTATCAAGATAAGTGTCGAGGCCGGTGTTCTTGAATTCTGTGCCGTTGTCACTCCTGATGTGCTTGATCTTGATGCCATAGTTCGTCATGGCATGATTGGCGAATCGTCTGAAGACATCCTCCACTTCATTCTGTAGAGAATTATATGCACCCATGTATATCTTGAGTAATCATCAACAATGATGAAGCCATAGAGGCAAGCAGTGGTAGTAAGGGTAGAGTAGTGAGTAGGGCCAAATAAGTCCATGTGAAGCAGCTCGAAGGGACGTGATGTCGTCATGATTGTCTTCGAGGGATGCTTGGCCCTAGTCATCTTTCGAGCTTCGCAGGCACCACACAGATGATCCTTCTTGAACTTGACGCCCTCGATGCCAACGACGTGTTTCTTCTTCGCGAGAGTGTACAAGTTCCTCATGCCAGCATGCCCTAGCCTCCGATGCCAGAGCCAACACTCTGAAGCTTTTGCTAGAAGACATACGGCCAACTGTGGTCCTGCTAAGAAATCTACCATGTACAGGTCATCTTTTCGATACTCTTCAAAGACTAGAGATTAGTCAGATTCCATTAGCACAAGGCAACGATATTTTCCAAATATCACAATCATGTTTAAGTCACAAAGCATTGAGACAGACATTAAGTTGAAACCAAGGGATTCAACAAGCATCACTTTATCCATGTGCTGATCCTTTGAGATTGCAACTCTACCTAGACCCAATACCTTGATTTTACCAGTGTCAGCAAATGTGATGTGACTCTTGTCAGATGGACGTAGGGTTGAATCCATCAGAAGACTTCGCTCACCAGTCATGTGGTTAGTGCATCCACTGTCCATAATCCATTCTGAAGCCTTTGGTGTCATACCCTACAGTGCAGTTAGGGGGATAGGCTTCACCAAGGGTATTGTGAAGCATAAGCATTTGACGAATGAGTGGATTATGAAAGTTCAGATCTTTGTTAGGATAAACAGGGTGATCGTCAAGGAATCCAAGAGCGAAATACATAGTAAGACCATTTGGGCATTTTACCTTACGCCCTACAAGGTGTTTTAGGTCCCTAGCATTTGCATCAGATGACTTTAATTTTCGGCTGGAGACATTTCCCTGCAAAAGAGAGTTAATTTTTCTTAGCCACCCACATCTTCAGGGGTGGCTTAGAAGCAATGAGTCTAAGTGCAACATCTGAGAACTTCGGCTTTGGAGCCCTAGCAAATAGCCTTGCAGGAGGTGAATAATACTCATATGAATAAGCAGAAAAGTTCTTGGTCTTATGAACATAGCGGTTTGATGAAACACGCTCATATTCAAAAGTCTGAGTATGGTTTCCCTGCAAAACATTGGCATTAGGGTGACTCTGGTGAGTCCTCTGTCTGTCCGAAGCCTTTGGAACATATGAAGCCTTTGGTCTGGGGTTTGTCTTCTTCATAGTAGGTGTCATGACGACATTCACTGGAAGTTTGTCAAGACAACTTTTGGGCACCCAGATCTTCTTCAAAGGTGGTCCATTCCTGCAGTTAGTACC
Organism: Triticum aestivum; assembly: GCF_018294505.1. NCBI lineage: Eukaryota > Viridiplantae > Streptophyta > Magnoliopsida > Poales > Poaceae > Triticum > Triticum aestivum. The sequence goes on from NC_057799.1 coordinate 599,068,859, forward strand.
AATAAACCTGGCAAATACTTCACCATTCTGATTCTTAAACAGTTTATAGTTTGCATCAAAGGATTCATCAATGATAATCGGGTTAGCACAGGTGAAGGCAGATAAGGTAGATGGATCCACTGAAGGTCCCTTTGCAGCAACCCATGTGGTTTTGGGGTACTACTCAGGCTTCCAGTAAGAACCATCAACATTCATGTTCCTCTCGAACCCAACACCCTCTTTCCTAGGGTTTCGATTCAGAATCTGTTTCTTGAGGACATCACATAGCGTCTGATGCCCTTTGAGACTTTTGTACATTCATGTCTCAAGCAATGTATTCAACCTGGAATTCTCATCAACAATAGTAGTGGTATCCTCAGCAGAGGGGTTAGTTACCACATCAGCGGTTGAAGATATTGCAACAGTAGAAGTAGTAGAACATTCAGCAACAGAGGCAGCATTATCACGCTCAAGGCATTTTAGACATGGTGGTTCAAATCCTTCCTGAGCGGGACTGGTCTGTTGAGCGCGAAGTGACTCGTTCTCTTTTTGAAGATCTTCATGAGCCGCTCTCAATTTCTCAAGTTCTTGCTTTCTTTGAAGATAATCGTAGGAAAGCTTTTCATGAGTTGTTGAGAGCGTTTCATCACGACTTTCAAGTTCCTCGTACTTAACATGAAGATTTTTTATGTCTTCAATTAAGGACTGAGATCGGGTCATTTCCGCGTCCAACAGGTCATCGCTTTTCTCTAGCAATTTTTGAATATGTTCCGTAGCTTTCTGTTGTTCAGTTGCAATTTTAGCAAGTGTTTTGTAGCTAGGTTTGGATTCATAATCAGAGTCATCTTCACTTGATGTTTGAAAGTAAGCATCGCGTGAGTTTACCTTGGCACCACGTGCCATGAAGCAGTATGTGGGAGCAGAGTCATCCTCATCATTAGCATCAGTGTTGGTGACGAGGCCATTGTCTTCAGTGTTAAAGATGGACTTGGCGACATACGCTGAAGCTAGAGCCAGGCTTGCCACGCCTGAATCGGACTCCTCCTCTGACTCCACCTCTGCCTCCTCAGAAGCAGACTCCTCCTCTGAATCCATCACCTTGCCAACAAATGCACGAGCCTTGCTTGATGAGCTCTTCTTGTGTGATGAAGACTTCGACGAAGACTTGGAAGAAGACTTTGAGGATTTCTTCTTCTTCTTGTCATCAGAATCATATTCCTTGCTCTTCTTCTTCTTCTTGTTCTCATTGTCCCACTGCGGACATTCAGAGATGTAGTGACTAGGTTTCTTGCACTTGTGGCATGTTCTCTTCTTGTGGTCATGAGTAGAAGCTTCATCATTTCTTGAGCTGGATCTTGAAGACTTTCTGAAGCCTTTCTTCTTAGTGAACTTCTGGAACTTCTTCACAAGCATAGCAAGCTCCTTTCCAATGTCTTCAGGATCCCCAGAACTGCAGTCAGATTCTTCTTCAGATGAGGAAACAACCTTTGCCTTCAAAGCGCGAGTTCGGCCATAATTGGGACCATAAATATCTCTTTTCTCAGATAGCTGGAACTCATGTGTGTTGAGCCTCTCAAGTATGTCAAACGGATCGAGAGTCTTGAAGTCAGGGCGTTCTTGAATCATTGGGGCCAGGGTCTCGAATGAGCTGTCAAGCGATCTCAAGAGTGTCTTGACGATTTCGTGCTTGGTGATCTCAGTGGCGCCGAGTGCGTGAAGCTCATTTGTGATATCAGTGAGGCGGTCAAATGTGAGCTGGACATTCTCATTGTCATTTCTCTTGAAGCGGTTGAAGAGGTTGCGAAGAACACTGATCCTTGAGTCTCTCTGGGTTGAGACACCTTCGTTGACCTTGGAGAGCCAGTCCCAGACTAGCTTCGCAGTTTCCAGAGCACTCACACGACCATACTGTCCTTTGGTCAGATGACCACAAATAATGTTCTTGGCAGTCGAGTCCAGTTGAATGAACCTCTTGACATCAGCAGCAGTGACACCTTCACCGACCTTGGGAACGTCGTTCTTGACGACATACCAGAGGTCGACATCAATGGCTTCAAGATGCATACGCATCTTATTCTTCCAGTAGGGGTAATCAATGCCATTAAAGACAGGGCACACAGCGGAGACTTTGATTATCCCTGAAGTCGACATAGCTAAAACTCCAGGTGGTTAAACCGAATCACACAGAACAAGAGAGCACCTTGCTCTGATACCAATTGAAAGTGCTAGTCATCGACTAGAGGGGGTGAATAGGCGATTTTTATGAAAGTCTTCAAAACACGGGGGCTTTGAAGACAAACAATAGAAATGAACCTATTGATATGCAGCAGAAGGTAGACTACACTAGACATGCCATAGTCAAATAAGTAATGAAAAGAAAGCACGAAGACTATCAGCAGCTAGGTAGTATGGATCAGGGTGGAAGATAGTATGAAGCCAAACAACAACAGTCTTCACACAGTGAAGTCAATCAGATAATGCAAGCAGGCAATGACTTCACGAAGACAAACTGTATGTAAAGGGAGATAAGAGATAGAGCCAATTGCTTGGGGAGGACAGGGATTTGTTGGACCAGTTCCAGTTGCTGCGACAACTGTACGTCTGGTTAGGGAGGCTGAGATTTAACTCAGAAGACCGTGTCTTCACCTTATTCCTTTTGAGCTAAGGACACTTAGTCCTCGCCCAATCACTCTGGTAAGTCCTCAAGGTAGACTTCCAAACCTTCACAGACTTCGTTCACTGGCAATCCACAATGACTCTTGGATGCTCAGAACGCGACGCCTAACCGACTGGAGGAATCACAGTCCTCAAGTGTAACAAGTCTTCAGATCACGCGGACAGAAAGACTTCAGTGATGCCTAACACTCTTTGGCTCTTGGTGTTTTGGGCTTTGTCCTCGCAAGGATCTCTCTCTCAAATGCTTCGGAGATGGGTTGCTCTCAAACGACAAAAGTCGTGCACTAACTCTGAGCAGCCACCAATTTATGGTGTAGGGGGTGGGCTATTTATAGCCAGGAGGCAACCCGACCTGAATTGTCCAAAATGACCCTTGGTCACTAAGGAACTGACATGTGTCCAACGGTCAGATTTCAAACACACGCGGCAGCTTGACTTGGGCTACAAGTAAAGCTGACTCATCCAACTCTGGATAAGATTTGCTCTCATTGTCTTCGCTCGAAGACATAGGATTTGGTTGACCATCACATCAGTCACTCTGACTTTCTTCACTTGGACCCCACTTAACAGTACGGTGGTTCCTATGACTCAACAAAGAAGAAAAGGAAACTGCGAAACAACTATGTCTTCGCACTCCATAGTGTTCACGTGAATATCTTCTCGAGTCATAATCTTCGTTGTGGATATCTTCACAACCACCATTGTCTTCAATGTATTCACACAATTTTAGGGGTCATCTCTGGTAGGTAAACTGAATCAATGAGGGACTACTACCTGTGTTATCCTGCAATTCTCACAAACACATTAGTCCCTCAACCAAGTTTGTCGTCAATACTCCAAAACCAACTAGGGGTGGCACTAGATGCACTTACACGCCCCCCCCCCTAGGGCGCGCCCTCCACCCTTTCCACCGCCTCGTGGCTCTTCTGACTTGCATTCTAAGTCTCCTAGGTGTCTTCTAGTCCAAGAAAAATCATCGTGAAGTTTTATTCTGTTCGGACTCCGTTTAGTATTCCTTTTCTGCGAAGCTCAAAAACAAGGAAAAAATAGAAACTGGGACTGGGCTCTTGGTTAATAGGTTAGTCCCAAAAATAATATAAAATAGCATATTAATGCATATAAAACATCCCAAACAGATAATATAATATCATGGAACAATCAAAAATTATAAATACGTTGGAGACGTATCACTTCACTTCAAGTCCTTGTATGACTCTAGCTTTCTCCTCTCCATCCATTTGTAGATCCTCTACCACATGACCAAATACGGCCAGATCAGTCTATAGTTTCAACTTATCCTTGCAAAGAAGCTCTGCGATTCTCTTTTCTTCCTCAACAGTACGCTTCAGCTCAACAATCAATCTGTTGTTGCTGGCTAATTCAAGACCCAAATTAGCCACCGCCTCCTCCAATGCCATCTTCTCTATACCCCACTGGATTGACTCATCTTGGTATGCAATATATCAAGCATCATCAGCTTGCTTGTTAAACTGCAATAATCCCCCAAAACACAATTAACACTTCAAATCAACCAAGGGGTCATTCAGATAGGTCGTGAGTGCTACCTACTTGAACATCCTCTGGATCTGGTGCAGGTGAACGTGGCCAAGACATGATCGACTCCCCTCTCTCGCTGGTGTACCCGCTGCGACCATATTGAACGTGATGGGCTCCTGAAATTAGGGTTTCAGATGAGGTTACGGGAAAGGCGTCCCGAAGCGCCTGAATAAGGCGGATCGAGCTTACTAACCTATTAAGAAATGCGAGCAATGTCGCACGATCGTTGGTTGCTCTCTTCGACGGTAGAACAAATCCAGATGGTCGGGAGCGACAACTCTGCGTGCGGTCGGTTGGGCCTCGAGGGACAATGCGGGTAGAGGAAATAATGCTGGTGGCGTGGCGAACATGCAATGTTGATGTCCATTGGTCGGCGCCGGAATCAGAGCCAGCAATGCGGCCAAGCCGCGGCCATGGCTGGTCTATTGGAGATGGGAGAAGCTGTTCGAGGCTGTGCACAGTCGACCATAGACAAATGATAGAGAGAACATACCACACCGGTCATATGTTGCCTCGGCCTCACCTGTCATAAGCTGCCTAAGTTGCCTCGGCCCTACCTGTCATAAGTTGCCTCGGCCCTACCTGTCATAAGTTGCCTCTCCCCCACATGTCATAACTCATAAGTTGCCTTGGCCCCACATGTCATGATTTTAACGTGTCACCACTATGGGGAGAGAGTGGCCTGACCCCATCTGTCAGGATATCACGCGGCCAACTCTCAAACAAAGGATATCATGCAAACCCACCTGTCATAAGTTGTCTCGGCCCCACATGTCATGATTTTAACATGTCACAATGGTTGGGAGAGAGAGTGGCACGACCCCACCTGCCAGGATATCATGTGGCCCCACTCGCCAAGAGGTAATGGTCAAAGGCTTTGACTGGACGACGGTGCTTCGTTTGGACTTCTGTGAGCAGGGGGTGGAGGAGGGAAGGGGAAAGTGAGCAATGTTAGATGCACGGGGTAAGACTGAGCACAACTAAGCAACCACGACATGAAAATAGAAACAAGGCTCAACAAAATCAAATCTGTAGCGTCTACCGATTTCATCATATCCCCATTTCCCTCTTCTTTGAGACCAGGATTCCTTGTGTAATTTCATCCATCTCTTAGTTTGTTTTTGAATCATCGAGTTTATCACTCAACTTAGTCTAGCAGTTCAGTTCGACCCTGTTTGAGAGAATCTGTCTAGGAATCATCGGTGCCACACTTCCAAAGAAGGACAGGACGCCTGTCGGCGACGAAGGAGCACATAATTGTAGGCTTGTAGCTGCCACCGCAGCACATCACATGCCACACCGGATCCTTCCCGGAATGGGCCAGGAGAACTGCCGTTACTTATGGAAAGGACTATGATTGATCCCCCTATACTTGTGGGTCATTAGGAAGCAAGACTTGATCAAGCCGGCTGAGATCCACGTGACCAATGCCCAAACAAGATACGGTGCTAGTCATGGCCCAAATGCACATTATTGCCCCGCACTTCCCGTAGGCCTGCGAGCGGATTAGAACTACACTCAGCCCCCCCCCCCCCCCTCCACCTGCGCCTCGAGCACCTCCGAGCTTCGCCATCGGGCAACATATCAGGCATGATTCGTGCAACCACAAGGCGCGGCCACATTTTACCTGCACTGGCCCAGATTAGGCCACTCGTACACTGTTGCCCTGTCCCGAACCGCCGTAGCCTCCGTGAACCCCACCACCACCCGTGCGTCGAGAGTCGTGGCAAGAGGAGGACGTCCACTACCTTGACACTACCCTTCTAGGAATCATCGGTGCCACACTTCCAAAGAAGGGCAGGATGCCTGCCAGCGATGAAAGACACATAGTTGTAGGCTTGTAGCTGCCACCGTGGCACATCACATGCCACACCGGCTCCTTCCCGGAATGGGCCAGGAGAACCGCCGCTACAAGGCAATGTCAACGTGCCTTTGTCGATCGAAGCACCCGCTATCAAGTCTAAGAGCGACGTTCCACCACGGTCAAGGATCGCTACCGTCTGCCACACACGCTTTGCTCGATGGTGGATGGGAAGAAGAGGGTCCGTAGGGGTGATGGCAGCTTAGGGTTGGGGGTACCACCCGAGTCACCCACTTGGGAACGATGCAAGGCCGCTTTTGTCACCGGCGCCGTTTCTTAGCCTCTGGAGCTTTTTTATATGTGAAGCATAACCAATGAAGAAATGACGAAACCGTCTCTTATTTTACGCATAGATCATTAATTGTCGTATTTTTCATCTAATAATATTTGCGCCGATTCGACTAAATGTGGGATCTGCTACGATAGATACGCAACATATCTGATATAATGCGTTAGAATAGCAGATATCCAATTCGGCTCTAGGAGCATTTGCGCGTATGAAAAATATTAAAAATATTTTTGCAAAATGTCAAAAACAATACGAAAGTCTAAAATTGGGAGGGGTATGCTTTAATCGGCCTGATTTTAATCTGCTCATAGGATGAGTCATGGGCCTCGAGGGGTCGTATTAGGAATGGGCGCCTGGCTCGCCGCCCGAGGCAACGTGTAGACTAGCCAACAGGGATAGGTGGCAATATATCCTTGATCTTCCCCGCATATATAAGCAAGCCTTCCTGTTCTCTCTGCCTCGCCATCTCCCTCCCACTCTCCCTCTCTCCCTCTCTCCAGCAGAGACAGGGGAAGTACGGTCTGTGAAGTCGCCGGCGACTGGACGGCGGCTGGCGGAGATCGATGGATCGGTCGAAGGAGTGGTGGCAGAAGGCGGTGGTTGTGCCGGTGAGGCGCGCGTGGGTCGTCGTCGCCGCGCGCCTGCGTCGCAAGAAACAGCATGGTGAGTCAACCAACCTTGGCATGTCCACATCTTCTGCTGATCTCCATGGAGTTGCACGGTTAAACATCCATACATGATTGCTTGGATCGTTCTCTTGGTCACTCACTGATGTACTACAAGCAGCAAAGCTTGATCCATATAGCATCTGCAATTCCCTGAGCAATCCAGGGTCGATCAAATCGATTTTCTGGGATTGCAATGCGTGAAAAGTCAAAGGTTTGAAGATCAACGCAGATGTTCTTCGTCCCGACGCGCACACGTGAGCGGGCGAGTGCCTGACGTCTGAACAGATGGTGTGTACTTGCAAGCACGATTAGGATAGCGCAGCAGCAGCTTATGAATCTCGACTCACGAGGCGTTCTTGCTTGCGTGCGTGGCCGTCGTTTAGTTTGCGCGCAACAGGACACGCCATGCAGTCCTGCTTGAGAGTCTTCTTCATTTAGTCCCAAATGCCTAGTTTAATCCTAAAAAGTCTCTCTCATTTAGTAAAAAAGTCTCTGAGAGGGACTTTTTCTAGTCCCTACATAAAAAAGTCCCGAAAACAAACAACCCCCTGAATATCGGCATGCAGCGCTGCTGGATAGATACATGCATGCATGCATACACAGATACACTACACATGCATGTCTCTGCCTGGAAGTTTGTGGCATTAAATTGTTATAAGAAGAACCGTTCTGGTGGCCAGGCACGTGGCCGCCGTGCATCTCATGCACGCACACCACTGGACTCCATAGCCGACGACCATGCCACACACCTGCACCTATCGTCGTAGTGGGCATGGCAGACCTTGGTTTTCGTCTGTTTCTTCTTCGTACGCACCTCGTTGGGAAGGGGCGCCTGTATATCTAATCAGGCTTCACATGTATGGATGACGATGAGTTTGTCCAGGGGGGAATGTTTGTTTTCTCTCCAGTAAATGCTCATCTAGAGTAAAATAAAAGAGAGATTTAGTGTGAATTAATCATATCGATCTTGTTTCTTGGAGCATTTTCGTTTTTGCACACTGTATAGGGTGATAGTAGGAGAGTACGTTTTGTTTGTGCCGCTAGTGCAATGCTTAGAATTTGTTTCTTATAGTTATAGCACATTGCTACATATCGGAGATGAGATGAAACTTATTTTTTCTGCCAGATGGACATGCACCGTTTGACACGTATGTATTTGATCATCAGTTCAGGAGTAGGAATTGGTTGAAGCAGGTAGACATGGACGAATGGGTGCCGCACTGTTGGGCGGCAACTGCCACTTCTTCCGGGGCATGCTTCGCCGTTCCTCAGTCCTTCTTGTCTCTTGGCCACTGGCCAAAAGAACTATCTGTACGTATGTAGTGCGTCACCATACGTGCATCACACTAGCGATGGAATGGGTAGACAGATAGAGATAGCGGATACATGCACAGTACGTAGCGTAGGGACCGGACGATGGAGAGAAAGCGGCGGCATGGTCAGCGACACCTGCTCGCCGCTCTGCATGCGCGCCATGGACGCACGCACGCAGCGGAAGACACCTGCCCATGGCGTGGAACTGACCAGATGTAGTGATGTACGTGTTGCTGATGACTGAAACTTTTTATTTGTTCATTCAGATGGCCGGGGCGGCGCGCTGGTGAAGCTCCACGACGACGTGCAGACGTGCGCGTACGAGGACGTGCAGGTCATGTGGGAGATGCTGCAGCGCTCCGAGACGGGGAAGATGATGGCCGGGGCGCCGCCGCCCAAGGGCTCCGCGCTGGTCTGGCTCAGCCCTCGCCGCCGCCGCCACTCCATCGACCTCCGGCCGCGGTGCTGAGCGCCGGCCACCGCAGCCTGTCATCGTCAGATAATGGAGAGAGAGTCAGAGTTAGAGTCGCCCCGCTGTATGCATATAGCTCCTTTGTCTCCTGCTTGATGTAAATAGTTTGCAGTTAATTTCGGTCAAGAGATACCAGTCTCTTTATATGCCTTCTGCATCAGTCTCTCACCTAGCTTCAGAAGTTCAGAACCATTTCATCGTCGGTCCCAAATGGAGCAAAGCATCGGGAGAAATTCGCCGGCCAGCTTTTGCTCTCTGTCAGCGACTCTGCAGAGCAACAGAATATCCGGTTCAGTCGCTACGCCGTGGCAAAAACAAATTGCCAAAAAAGAACAAAGCTTGACATTTTTGACTTAGCCATCTTCAGTAGAGATGTACACCAGCATATGAAACGGCAGGCATATACAGAGGGCATCATAAGCCTCCAGGGAAAGTCTGAAACAGGAACAGAGCAGAGTGCTCGAAGAAGCAGAGTTCATTTGCATTTCAAAGCTCGAAATTGCATCCAAGATTTATTGGGCAGGATACCTTTCTTTTCACTTTTACTCCCTCTGTAAATAAATAAAGAGCTTTTTTCTGTAAATAAATAAAGAGCTTTTTAGATCACTAAAGTAGTGATCGAAAAGGTCTTGTATTTGTTTACAGAGGGAGTAGTATCTAACCAGTGTGGAGAACACGAGAGTTAATCCAGTCCAGAGATGAAAAAAGGTGGAACTCCAGTCTTCAGGGCAAAAGGCAAGGCCGTGATGTCGAGAGAGAACAGTGCTCTGCAACAGGTATTGATATTCCAACACACATGTCAGCACAACAGGGAAATAGCAAGTTCTCCATAAAAGGTTATCCATAGTTCCCTTACCATATTTAGAAACAACAGACCGAGCAAGCAACTCATCCAGTAACACACAGAGTAGGTAGATTCATATCCAAATCTATCCTACAAAATACGAAAAATACCACGACAGTGTGTATGTGCAATGAAACGAGAAAGCTTTCCGATATAATAAAATAAAGCATGGAGAATTAGAACTAAGCGGAGAAAACACAATGCATTGATAATAATACCTTAAATAACCGTCAGAGCCTCAGATAAGCCGGAGGGCAATTTCCAGCTTCTCAAACACTAGTGCATATTCGAGAAAAAAGTTCCAGCTTCTCAAAGTTGATAAGAAATCAGATAAGTCAATAAAGGTAAGCACCAAATCCGCAACAGAGAGACGGAGAGGAATGTAAAGAGATGGATTCATCAAATCAATCTTGACAAATGTATATGTCCAGAAAAGGTCATCTAAATATGTTCTTTATGATGTATCTGTGTGCTGGAGAATACTTGGGATATGAAACGGTTGTAAATGGCAACGATAGCTCACTGAGACAGACCACACAAGTGCACAGAGTTGACTGAATGGAACTTTTTCAAACGTTACACGGAGCAGAAGATGAAGTTCAGGCATCATACTCGCAGCATGCATCTATCAACACATGAAATGCGCCCATTCAGGTACCGTCAGCGTTGCTTCTTCAAAATTCGGTAAACTAGCAAAGTCCCTACATGCAATTATATCGAACTGGAATTGTACCGGAGATTTCTTTCCGTTCCAGAAGTAAATATTGGACAAAAAAAGGTAAGATGAGATACCAAAATTGTGAACAGATAATCCATTTGCTCCAGGTGACAACAAGAGAACCGCGGTCATGATACACGACTCAATTATGGATACATCTACCATTTCCTTTCTGGACTCTAGAGTTAAAACACAAGGACTTGAGACAACACACCAGCCGGCCCTGAACAGACACATGGACGCCGAGGGAGAAAAGAGAAATATTGGATCTAGAATATAACTTGCAAAAAAGTTACAAAGAATTTAAATAAAATTAACATCCATGATCCTGAATTAGTACTGAAGATACTCTAGAAAATTTTGCAATCAATAATGTACATCCTGACCTAGAAACTTACAGAACATTTTCCTATAAGTTACAAGACAGCACTTGCATTTTGCTGTCCTCTGTCCCTTTATGCCAGATGTTACATAGAAGTCGGGACTTATGGATGTAACAGCCTCCACCGCGGGAGCGCTAATGGGCCCTATGCAGCATGAACAGAAGATGACTTCCTTTATTGGGGCATCAGTTATCAGGACAAAAGAATTGACTTTCTTTCACTACAAATCTGGGAGCAGAATTCTGCCTTGATCCCCAAACATGCATCTTCTATGATGTGACTGCAGTATTGTTACTTCAGCTTGAATGTACATCAGATGGGGCACGAAGAAATACATCGGACAAAATTTCATCTGAACTAGCAAGCTCCATCTGTCAGTCATTTTCCTCCGAAGGACGTAGACATATCTTCTCAAGGAGGACTGGCCAGTCCTCCCCAAGCTGCTGAGGGTTTAGCTGCATGGCTACAGTGAAATCATGAGCAGAGATCAAGTGTTGACTTCTGCTATCATTTGTAGCATCTGATTGTCCACTGCTTGACTGCATCTGAACTTGGTTCGGCAACCAAACACCATTAATTTGCTTTCCATGGGCATGCTGCTTGTATGATGCCCCTTTTTTTGCATCTCTTCGAACATCAGCTCCTTTTAACTCAACGGATGACCTAATCAGGTTCTTCAAGTACGAGTCCAAACCATTATTCAGAAGTTCAGCACAATCCATTGTGACACCTGCCAGACCCAGTGTTTCTGCTGTTTTCTCCATGCGCTTACGTAGAACCTCTGTGTTCAACAACTGACCTTGCTCATAACAGCTGCTGAAGTGATCTTCCCCTGAATTAACTGCTGGCGGCAGTAATTTCCTTGATCCACCTACACTTGCTGAACAAAAGGGTATGCCAAGTGGAGCTCGCACAGGACTTTTCGACATTTGAGCAGAATGACCTGCAGCATCGCTCATAATTCTTCTTTGCCTAAGCGCATTTTCAGGTAGCAACTGGTCCACACGCAGATGCTTTGCCAATGGCTCTGCAGCTTCACATTGTTGAAAAGACACCGATCTCTTCAACTCAATTGAACTTAATGCGCCATTCTCTGTAACTGCAGATCCCCCATGAACAACCTGGGTGTGACTGGCAACAGCCTCCACCCTACCATTTGGGCCCATATGTTTCAACCGATCTTTTAACTGATGATCTTGCAGTGCGCCCATAGACCTCGATCCTTGGACCTGTAACAGCCTGGCATCCCCATTACAAGAATTAAGCGATCCAGCAGCCTGGGAAACCTTCTTCGCCAACGGTCCGGCAGACCTCCCAACATCTGGTGGTGGAGGTGGACACTGTGCCTGGTAGACATTGTAGAGAACCGCGCGGATGAGCCGGTTGTGCAGCCGGAGGTTCTCCCGGCCCAATGTAAGCAGGCACATCTTATCAAAATCAGGCTTACTGAGCTTCTGCGACAGGTAGCCACTCAAGTAGCCGAAGTAGCGCCGCGACCGGTCCGGACCAAGCCGCTTCTCCATCTGAGCCTTGAGCTCCCGGAGATCAATGCGACCATTCTGCTGCTGTTGCGGCGGCGGCGGCTGCGGGCCCCGAGACCCCGGCGGCTGCCGCTGCTGCTGAGGTGGAGCCATTGACCAAGCCTCCCCTCTAACTGTATCCATACAACCACCACCCCTCCCTCGGAACCCCCCAATATGTGATTGGCAGACAGAGCACAGAAGCCACGAATCCGCACGAAACCCAGCTCGGGATCAAATCACTAGGGCTTATGCCGCCTCCCGCAGAGCGCGAGGCCGTAGACCAATTCCCAGCTCGCCGGCCGCGGAGGGGATCTCATCTCCAGTGGCAGCGCACCAATTGCCTACCAGCCGCCCCGGACGCGGTGCCGCTGGCCCGAATCAAGCATGCGGGCGGACCAATTGCGCGTGCCGGCCAAACCCTAGGGCAATGGAGGCATGATCCCGGGCGCCGGCGAGCTCGTGCCGCCCGGATCTCCGGCGGGGAATGGGCGCGAACCGACACGAATCCGACGGGGAATTGAGCTGACCTCCGGATTGGCGGGGCCGCGGATTGGCCCGGCCGAGACGAATTGCGCCCGCCCGCCGCTTCCCGCCCGCCCGCCCGCCGGAATCTCGAAGTGGCGCGCCGCCCGCTGCCCGCCGCTGCTGGTTGGCGCTTGCTCGGGTCGGCGCGGGGCGGGGCCCGGATGCTGCTGCTGCTGCCGCGCGGGGGGTGGGGGTGGGGGTGGGGGTGGGGGCGGGGGCGGGGTGGATGGGTCCTTGCTTCGCTCCCTTAGCTTCCCTTCGTGTTCCTCTCCCTCTCGCAATCTCGGCTTGGGCTCTCGCTTTTTTTCCTCTCCGGGGGTGGTATTTTTTTTCGGCCGTTGAATTGGATTTGATCGAGCCGAGAGAAGCGAAGCGGGTGGGGACTACCGAGCCAGCAGGCCTTTTGCTTCCCCGGCCCTTCTTGTAGTCGTGGGTGTGTGTGTGCGCGCGTGATGTCGCCTCCTCTGCTCATCTGCATCTGCCGCCGCTGATCATTTGATGGCTCGGGATTCTGATTCCGATTGCAGCATGATGATGCAATGAAGCCAAAGCCTGCGTCCTGCCTGCTTTCACCGTCTTCAAGTCCACATGGGGTTACCATACGTTGTGTGGTGAAGTCCACATGGGTTACCATGGATCTAGGGTTTCACCGTGGGGGTGCTAGTTTGTTTTTCCTTTTGAAGAGAACTTAGTTTGAATGCCATGTACGTAGAAATATCGCAAATTCAACATGTATGTTATTTATTTTTGCCACAACCACAGGAGAAATATGTTAGAAATTATCAAATAAATAATAACCGTGTGCAAACATATACTTGGCTCCCTCTACCATCGGCAAGGCATCAACCTAGTCGGTGTCTTTCTGGTTCTCAAGTTTGCGGTCGATGTGGTGTGCTGCTCCATACAAGTTCCAAATGCAGCCGTGAGGCAATTGACACCTTCCTAGATGACATAATACCATATTTGCGGTACACACAAGGTTAGCATAACCACTACGTAGCAAAATAAAGTTTGCATTTTTGGAGGGGTGACATGGTCCAAATAGTATTTATTGTTTTCACGAACATCATTGCAGAAGGACACGACGATGTGTCATTTCGTCAAAGCCAAACAAAGATGTGTTATTTTGTGTGTTCTTTCTAGCAACAAGTAAGTGTGTTCCTGTAAGTCGTGAGGTATAAGCGAATTGGCGTGTTTTGAGGAAGTTCGACAAGAAATGTTACAAAACTTGGTTTATTGAAGAAAAACATAGGAGTGACTCCGGCAACGAGCAAGCTCACTAGGTAACTTAGGTCTAGAAAACAACCATCTAATGTAATATACACACTTATAAAACTATCACGAGGTGACCTTCATAGAAAAAGTACACCTTCTGATGGCTATGCCCAACCACATTATTGTCACACAAAGAGAGGGATCCTTGTAGCTCTTTGATTCAATGGTCGTATGTCTTCTATAGAAGTTGAATGTTTACATGAAATTTCAATGAATCGGATAGGTCCTTTGATGTAGGGTGGAACCCTAGGGGGCGATCTTTCGCAATTTGGAGGGGAACCTGCCAAGAACACGAAGAACACGAGGGGAAACATGAGGGAAATCATGAGAGGAACACTCAAGAACAAGTCCAATCACACATCCACTAGACAATCAAACACACAAGATCCACAAGGGTACATGAAAAACAAAGAGAAAGATACAAGGTAGAGTTCATCCCAAATCCAAAGAAGATGGGGTCTTGGTGATCTAGATGATCCTTCCCACGATGGTGGCCTTGAATCCCTCAGGATCTTCTCACATGGAGGTCTTGAACTCCATGGGAGCGGTCTCTCTCTCTCTCTCTCTCTCAAGAGGAGGAGGTAGGAGCAAAACTCACATACAAATGAGCTATCATATTTGCTAACCCTAAAAATGGGGAGGAGGGGGTCTATTTATAGTCTAAGCCACGAAGGGGTAAGTGAGGGGCAAAATGGGTACATGGGCCTCGGCCCGATACGTTGCACGCAGGCAAGGCCGGATGATCCGGGCGTCAGGGAACCGGATGATCCGGCTTCGTCCGGGTTCGTTTGGTCGTCGTAGCCAAATGATCCAGGAGAGGGTCCGGATGATCCGGCTGAGCCCGGATGTCCGGGAGGAGGTCCGGATGTCCGGCCTATCTCCAGCAACCGCTCTGTCTTCTTCTCCTTTCTTCCGTCTTCTCGTCCACGCTTCTCTCACGGACGATGTAGTCGTTCCTTGGCGCTTGCACTCCTCCTCGACATTCGTGAAGCTTCGACAATACCTATGCATGCACGATGGAGGGTCAAGTAGTATACCATCATCGAAGGGGTCAAGTGAACACGTGTAAAGGAGATGATTCACCTTTATGTATGTGAAGTAGATGTCGCACGTGTCACTTGCCAAATGGACTCTTGACATGGTGATGTCCGTAGGATGCTCCGCATCATCCTTAGATTTTTTTACATAGGAGTAGCTTTAAAAATACCTATATGAATCCTTGGCTCCCCCTATAGGCTTCAGCTTCTAGGGAACCCATAAGTTCGCTTCTAGGGAAGCTTCGAGAAATCCATCTACTATTTGAATTTATTGTTTGTGGTTCACATTGTATAGCGTCAGAATTGTTTGTTTAGTGTTTAATTTATAATATCGTATTTGTAGGCGGGGAGACTAGCCTCTCCCTGATAGCTCTAGTGACTCTGTGTGGGCAAACTCACCCGTGCCCTCCTTCTAGGTCACGTGGTAGAAGTGGTCATGTGCCTCATGGGCCAAAGTGATGGGCCTCTCTCATACAACACTCCCCCTCAAGAGGGGTGATAGATATATATAATTCCCATCTTGTCACATGCAACACTGCATTCTCCGGTTCCCAGTCTTTCAAGCAATCTGTAATTTGCTGCTCTGGACTCACAAACTCTATATCTTGGTAATCCTTAAATCCCGTTTTTCTTTGATAAAGAATCTGCCAATCCCCACATGTCTAGTTCTATCATGTTGAACTGGGTTCTTTGCGATGTTAATTGTCAACTTATTTTCGCACCATACATTCATACAATTGGTCTTCAATATCTTGAGCTCTTTTAATAGATTCCTTGTCCATAACAACTCACTCGATCCCTAAGACATGGCTATGTATTCAACCTCTGCAATTGATTTGGAAACAACAAGTTGTTTCTTGCTCCTCCAAGACACCAGATTTCCACCTAGAAAAACACAATGACCTGAAGTTGATCATTGTCACCCAGGCAGCTAGCCTAGTCAGCATCACAATAACCATCCATGATAAGGTGTCCATGACTCTTGTTTATCAGTGCTTTCCTAGGAGAACCATTCAAGTATCTCAAGATTCTATATACTATCTCAAGATGTTCACTTCTAGACCCATGCATATATCTGCTCACAACACTTACTACAAATGCAATGTGTTGTCATGTATGATACAAGTACTACAATTTTCCCGCCAATCGCTGATATTTTTCTTTATCCATAGAATCACTAAATTGGGCAGTCACTTTATGATTTTGGTCAATTGGGGTTGAAACAGCTCGACAACCCAACATGACAACATTAGAGAGGAGTCCATGGTATACTTTCTTCGAGAAAGAACTATACCTTTTCCAGACCTGGCCACTTCTATACTAAGGAAGTACTTGAGTCAACCAAGATCTCTAACTTTGAAGGCCATACTCAGACACCCCTTGAATTATCTCTACGTCATCATCACGATGGTGATGATTCGTCAACATAAATTGTAATTATGGTCATTTTCCCTTTAGAGTGTCTATAAAACAATGTATGGTCACAATTGCATTGTCCATACCCCATGTTACACACCGCCCATCTAAACTTGTCAAACCAAGATCCTTAGGGACCGCTTCAATCCGTAAAGTGCTTTCTTTATCCTACATACCTTGCCAACAATCTAAGAAGTCAAGAACCTAGGTGGGATTGTTGGGGAACGTAGTATTTCAAAAAATTCCTACGATCACACAAGATCTATCTAGGAGAACCATAGCAACGAGCGGGGAGAGTGTGTCCACGTACCCTCATAGACCAAAAGCGGAAGCGTTTAGTAACGCGGTTGATGTAGTCGAACGTCTTCGCGATCCAACCGATCCAAGTACCGAACGCACAGCACCTCCGCGATCTGCACACGTTCAGCTCGGTGACGTCCCTCGAACTCTTAATCCAGTTGAGGCCGAGGGTGAGTTTCGTTAGCACGACGGCGTGGTGACGGTGATGATGAAGATACCGGCGCAGGGCTTCGCCTAAGCACTACGACGATAGGACCGAGGTGTGTTTCTGTGGAGGGGGGCACTGCACACGGCTAACGATCAACTTGTGTGTCTATGGGGTGCCCCCCTCCCCCGTATATAAAGGAGGGAGGGAGGAGGCCGGCTGGCCCTAGAGGCGCGCCCCAAGGAGAGGAGTCCTACTAGGACTCCAAGTCCTAGTAGGATTCCACTTG
The DNA here is from genome assembly GCF_018294505.1 of Triticum aestivum. NCBI lineage: Eukaryota > Viridiplantae > Streptophyta > Magnoliopsida > Poales > Poaceae > Triticum > Triticum aestivum. Next base: position 599,086,130 of record NC_057799.1, read on the forward strand.
GTGGAAGGGGGGGAGAAGGAAGGAGAGGGAGAGGGAAAGAGGGGCCGCGCCCACCTCCCCTAGTCCTATTCGGACTCCCCTTCGGGGGGCGCGCGCCACCTCCTGGTTGCTTCCCTCTCTCTCTCCTAAGGCCCACTAAGGCCCATTACTTCCCCGGGAGGGTCCGGTAACCCCTCCGGCACTCCGGTTTTATCTGAAACTATCCGGAACACCTTCGGTGTCCGAAAGACATGGTCCAATATATCAATCTTTATGTCTCGACCATTTCAAGACTCCTCGTCATGTCCGTGATCTCATCCGGGACTCCGAACAACCTTCGGTACATCAAATCACATAACTCATAATACGAATCGTCATCGAACGTTAAGCGTGCGGACCCTACGGGTTCGAGAACTATGTAGACCGAGACACATCTCCGGTCAATAACCAATAGCGGAACCTGGATGCTCATATTGTCTCCTACATATTCTGCGAAGATCTTTATCGATCAAACTGCATAACAACATACGTTGTTCCCTTTGTCATCGGTATGTTACTTGCCTGAGATTCGATCGTCGGTATCACCATACCTAGTTCAATCTCGTTACCGGCAAGTCTCTTTACTCATTCTGTAATGCATCATCCCGCAACTAACTCATTAGTCACATTGCTTGCAAGGCTTGTAATGATGTGCATTACCGAGAGGGCCCAGAGATACCTCCCCGACAATCGGAGTGACAAATCCTAATCTCGATCTATGCCAACTCAACAAACACCATCAGAGACACCTGTAGAGCATCTTTATAATCACCCAGTTATGTTGTGACGTTTGGTAGCACACTAAGTGTTCCTCCGGTATTCGGGAGTTGCATAATCTCATAGTCAGAGGAACATGTATAAGTGATGAAGAAAGCAATAGCAATAAACTAAATGACCATAGTGCTAAGCTAACGGATGGGTCTTGTCCATCACATCATTCTCTAATGATGTGATCCCGTTCATAAAATGACAACACATGTCTATGGCTAGGAAACTTAACCATCTTTGATTAACGAGCTAGTCTAGTAGAGGCATACTAGGGACACTTTGTTTTGTCTATGTATTCACACATGTATCAAGTTTCTGATTAATACAAATCTAGCATGAATAATAAGCATTTATCATGATATAAGGAAATAGAAATAACAACTTTATTATTGCCTCTAGGGCATATTTCCTTCAGTCTCCCACTTGCACTAGAGTCAATATCTAGATTCTAACACCCATGGAGTCTTGGTGCTGATCATGTTTTGCTCATGAGAGAGGCTTAGTCAACGGGTCTGCAACATTCAGATCCGTATGTATCTTGCAAATCTCTATGTCCCCTTCCGACACTTGATGACGGATGGAATTGAAGCGTCTCTTGATGTGCTTGGTTTTCTTGTGAAATCTGGATTCCTTTGCCAGGGCAATTGCACCGGTATTGTCACAAAAGATTTTCATTGGACCTGATGCACTAGGTATGACACCTAGATCGGATATGAACTCCTTCATCCAGACTCCTTCATTTGCTACTTCCGAAGCAGCTATGTACTCCGCTTCACACGTAGATTCCACCACGACGCTCTGTTTGGAACTGCACCAACTGACAGCTCCACCATTCAATATAAATACGTATCCGGTTTGTGACTTAGAGTCATCCGGATCAGTGTCAAAGCTTGCATCAACGTAACCATTTACGACGAGCTCTTTGTCACCTCCATAAATGAGAAACATATATGTAGTCCTTTTCAGGTATTTCAGGATGTTCTTGACCGCTGTCCAGTGATCCACTCCTGGGTTACTTTGGTACCTCCCTACTATACTTATAGCAAGGCACACATCAGGTCTCGTACACAGCATTGAATACATGATAGAACCTATGGCTTAGGCATAGGGAATGACTTTCATTTTCTCTCTATCTTCTGCAGTGGTCGGGCATTGAGTCTGACTCAACTTCACACCTTGTAACACAGGCAAGAACCCTTTCTTTGACTGATTCATTTTGAACTTCTTCAAAATCTTATCAAGGTATGTGCTTTGTGAAAGTCCAATTAAGCGTCTTGATCTATCTCTATAGATCTTGATGCCCAATATGTAAGCAGCTTCACCGAGGTCTTTCATAGAAAAACTCTTATTCAAGTATCCTTTTATGCTATCCAGAAATTCTATATCATTTCCAATCAGCAATATGTCATCCACATATAATATTAGAAATGCTACAGAGCTTGCACTCACTTTCTTGTAAATACAGGCTTCTCCAAAAGTCTATATAAAACCATATGCTTTGATCACACTATCAAAACGTTTATTCCAACTCCGAGAGGCTTGCACCAGTCCATAAATGGATCGCTGGAGCTTGCACACTTTGTTAGCACCCTTTGGATCGACAAAACCTTCTGGTTGCATCATATACAACTCTTCTTCTAGAAATCCATTCAGGAAAGAAGTTTTGACGTCCATTTGCCAAATTTCATAATCATAAAATGCCGCAATTGCTAACATGATTCGGATAGACTTAAGCATCGCTACGGGTGAGAAAGTATCATCATAGTCAACTCCTTGAACTTGTCGAAACCTTTTGCAACTAGTCAAGCTTTGTAGACAGTAACATTACCGTCAGCGTCGGTCTTCTTCTTGAAGATCCATTTATTTTCTATGGCTTGCCGATCATCGGGCAAGTCAATCAAAGTCCACACTCTGTTCTCATACATGGATCCCATCTCAGATTTCATGGCCTCAAGCCATTTCGCGGAATCTGGGGTCATCATCGCTTCCTCATAGTTCGTAGGTTCGTCATGGTCAAGTAACATGATGTCCAGAACAGGATTACCGTACCACTCTGGTGTGGATCTTACTCTGGTTGACCTACGAGGTTCGGTAGTAACTTGATCAGAAGCTTCACGATCATCATCATTAGCTTCCTCACTAATTGGTGTAGGAATCACTGGAACTGATTTCTGTGATGAACTACTTTCCAATAAGGGAGCAGGTACAATTACCTTATCAAGTTCTACTTTCCTCCCACTCACTTCTTTCGAGAGAAACTCCTTCTCTAGAAAGGATCCATTCTTAGCAACGAATATCTCGTCTTCGGATCTGTGATAGAAGGTGTACCCAACAGTTTCCTTTGGGTATCCTATGAAGACACATTTCTCCGATTTGGGTTTGAGCTTATCAGGTTGAAGCTTTTTCACATAAGCATCGCAGCCCCAAACTTTAAGAAACGACAACTTGGGTTTCTTGCCAGACCACAGTTCATATGGTGTCGTCTCAACGGATTTAGATGGTGCCCTATTTAACGTGAATGCAGCCGTCTCTAAAGCATAACCCCAAAACGATAGCGGTAAATCAGTAAGAGACATCATAGATCGCACCATATCTAATAAAGTGCGGTTACGACGTTCGGACACACCATTACGTTGTGGTGTTCCGGGTGGCGTGAGTTGCGAAACTATTCCGCATTGTTTCAAATGAAGACCAAACTCGTAACTCAAATATTCACCTCCATGATCAGATCGTAGAAACTTTATTTTCTTGTTACGATGATTCTCCACTTCACTCTGGAATTCTTTGAACTTTTTATATGTTTCAGACTTATCTTTCATCAAGTAGATATACCCATATCTGCTCAAATCATCTGTGAAGGTCAGAAAATAACGATACCCGCCGCGAGCCTCAACACTCATCAGACCGCATACATCAGTATGTATTATTTCCAACAAGTCAGTTGCTCGCTCCATTATTCCGGAGAACGGAGTCTTAGTCATCTTGCCCATGAGGCATGGTTCGCAAGCATCCAGTGATTCATAATCAAGTGATTCCAAAAGCCCATCAGCATGGAGTTTCTTCATGCGCTTTACACCAATATGACCTAAACGGCAGTGCCACAAATAAGTTGCACTATCATTATTAAACTTATATCTTTCGGCTTCAATACTATGAATATGTGTATCACTACTATCGAGATTCAATAAAAATAGACCACTCATCAAGGGTGCATGACCATAAAAGATATTACTCATATAAATAGAACAACCATTATTCTCTGATTTAAATGAATAACCGTCTCACATCAAACAAGATCCAGATATAAAGTTCATGCTTAACGCTAGCACCAAATAATAATTATTCAGGTCTAAAACTAATCCCGAAGGTAGATGTAGAGGTAGCGTGCCGACGGCGATCACATTGACTTTGGAACTATTTCCCACGCGCATCGTCACCTCGTCCTTAGCCAATCTTCGCTTAATCCGTAGCCCCTGTTTCGAGTTGCAAATATGAGCAACAGAACCAGTATCAAATACCCAGGCGCTACTACGAGCATTAGTAAGGTACACATCAATAACATGTATATCAAATATACCTTTCACTTTGCCATCCTTCTTATCCGTCAAATACTTGGGGCAGTTCCGCTTCCAGTGACCAGTCCCTTTGCAGTAGAAGCACTCAGTCTCAGGCTTAGGTCCAGACTTGGGCTTCTTCACTTGAGCAGCAACTTGCTTGCCGTTCTTCTTGAAGTTCCCCTTCTTCCCTTTGCCCTTTTTCTTGAAACTAGTGGTCTTGTTAACCATCAACACATGATGCTCCTTCTTGATTTCTACCTGCGCAGCCTTTAGCATTGCGAACAGCTCGGGAATTGTCTTATCCATCCCTTGCATATTATAGTTCATCATGAAGCTTTTGTAGCTTTGTGGCAGTGATTGAAGAACTCTGTCAATAACACTATCAACCGGAAGATTAACTCCCAGTTGAGTCAAGTGATTGTGGTACCCAGACATTTTGAGTATATGTTCACTGACAGAACTATTCTCCTCCATTTTGCAGCTATAGAACTTATTGGAGACTTCATATCTCTCAATCCGGGCATTTTCTTGAAATATTAACTTCAACTCCTGGAACATCTCATATGCTCCATGATGTTCAAAACGTTGTTGAAGTCCCAGTTCTAAGTCGTAAAGCATGGCACACTGAACTATCGAGTAGTCATTAGCTTTGCTCTGCCAGGCGTTCATAACGTCCGGCGTTGCTCCTGCAGCGGGTCTTGCACCTAGCGGTGCTTCCAGGACATAATTCTTCTGTGCAGCAATGAGGATAATCCTCAAGTTATGGACCCAGTCCGTGTAGTTGCTACCATTATCTTTCAACTTAGCTTTCTCTAGGAACGCATTAAAATTCAACGGAACAGTAGCACGGGCCATTTATCTACAACAACGTAGACATGCAAAATACTATCAGGTACTAAGTTCATGATAAATTAAAGTTCATTTAATCATATTACTTAAGAACTCCCATTTAGATAGACATCCCTCTAATCATCTAAGTGATCACGTGATCCATATCAACTAAACCATGTCCGATCATCACGTGAGATGGAGTAGTTTTCAATGGTGAACATCACTATGTTGATCATATCTACTATATGATTCACGCTCGACCTTTCGGTCTCAGTGTTCCGAGGCCATATCTGCATATGCTAGGCTCGTCAAGTTTAAGCCGAGTGTTCTGTGTGTGCAAAACTGGCTTGCACCCGTTGTATGTGTACGTAGAGCTTATCACACCTGATCATCACGTGGTGTCTCGGCACGACGAACTGTCGCAACGGTGCATACTCACTCGGAGAGAACACTTGTACCTTGAAATTTAGTGAGAGATCATCTTATAATGCTACCGCCGTACTAGGCAAAAATAAGATGCATAAAAGATAAACATCACATGCAATCAAAATAAGTGATATGATATGGCCATCATCATCTTGTGCCTTTGATCTCCATCTCCAAAGCACCGTCATGATCACCATCATCACCGGCTTGACACCTTGATCTCCATCGAAGCATCGTTGTCGTCTCGCCAACTATTGCTTCTACGACTATCGCTACCGCTTAGTGATAAAGTAAAGCAATTACATGGCGATTGCATTTCATACAATAAAGCGACAACCATATGGCTCCTGCCAGTTGCCGATAACTGTTACAAAACATGATCATCTCATACAACAATTTATATATCATCATGTCTTGACCATATCACATCACAGCAAGCCCTGTAAAAACAAGTTAGACATCCTCTACTTTGTTGTAGCAAGTGTTACGTGGCTACTACGGGCTTTAGCAAGAACCGTTCTTACCTACGCATCAAAACCACAACGATTTTTTGTCAAGTGTGCTATTTTAACCTTCAACAAGGACCGGGCATAGTCACACTCGATTCAACTAAAGTTGGAGAAACAGACGCCCACTAGCCACCTGTGTGCGAAGCACGGCGGTAGAACCAGTCTCATGAACGCGGTCATGTAATGTTGGTCTGGGCCGCTTCATCCAACAATACCGCCGAATCAAAGTATGACATGCTGGTAAGCAGTATGACTATTATCGCCCACAACTCTTTGTGTTCTACTCATGCATATAACATCTACGAATAGACGTGGCTCTGATACCACTGTTGGGGAACGTAGTATTTCAAAAAAAATTCCTACGATCACGCAAGATCTATCTAGGAGAAGCATAGCAACGAGCGGGGAGAGTGTGTCCGCGTACCCTCGTAGACCGAAAGTGGAAGCGTTTAGTAACGCGGTTGACGTAGTCGAACGTCTTCGCGGTCCAACCGATCCAAGTACCGAACGCACGGCACCTCCGCGATCTGCACACGTTCAGCTCGGTGATGTCCCTCAAACTCTTGATCTAGTTGAGGCCGAGGGAGAGTTTCGTCAGCACGACGGCGTGGTGAAGGTGATGATGAAGTTACCGGCGCAGGGCTTCGCCTAAGCACTACGACGATAGGACCGAGGTGTGTTTCTGTGGAGGGGGGCACCGCACACGGCTAAAGATCAACTTGTGTGTCTATGGGGTGCCCCCCTTCCCTGTATATAAAGGAGGGAGGGAGGAGGCCGGCTGAACCCTAGAGGCATGCCCCAAGGAGAGGAGTCCTACTAGGACTCCAAGTCCTAGTAGGATTCCACTTGGTGGAAGGGGGAAGAAAGGAGGAGAGGGAGAGGGAGAGGGAAAGAGGGGCCGCGCCCCCTCCCCTAGTCCTATTCGGACTCCCCTTGGGTGGGAACACGCCACCTCTTGGTTGCTGCCCTCTCTCTCCCCTAAGGCCCATTACTTCCCCGGGGGGTTCCGGTAACCCCTCCGGCACTCCGGTTTTATCCGAAACTATCCGGAACACTTCCGGTGTCCGAATGACATGGTCCAATATATCAATCTTTATGTCTCGACCATTTCGAGACTCCTCGTCATGTCCATTATCTCATCCGGGACTCCGAACAACCTTCGGTACATCAAATCACATAACTCATAATACGAATCGTCATCGAACGTTAAGCGTGCGGACCCCTACGGGTTCGAGAACTATGTAGACATGACCGAGACACATCTCCGGTCAATAACCAATAGCGGAACCTGGATGCTCATATTGGTTCCTACATATTCTGCGAAGATCTTTATCGGTCAAACCGCATAACAACATACGTTGCTCCCTTTCTCATCGGTATGTTACTTGCCCGAGATTCGATCGTCGGTATCACCATACCTAGTTCAATCTCGTTACTGGCAAGTCTCTTTACTCGTTCTATAATGCATCATCCTGCAACTAACTCATTAGTCACATTGCTTGCAAGGCTTGTAGTGATGTGCATTACCGAGAGGGCCCAGAGATACCTCTCCGACAATCAGAGTGAAAAATCCTAATCTCGATCTAGGCCAACTCAACAAACACCATCGGAGACACCTGTAGAGCATCTTTATAATCACCTAGTTACGTTGTGACGTTTGATAGCACACTAAGTGTTCCTCCGGTATTCGGGGGTTGCATAATCTCATAGTGAGAGGAACATGTATAAGTCATGAAGAAAGCAATAGCAATAAACTAAACGATCATAGTGCTAAGCTAACGGATGGGTCTTGTCCATCACATCATTCTCTAATGATGTGATCCCGTTCATCAAATGACAACACATGTCTATGGCTAGGAAACTTAACCATCTTTGATTAACGAGCTAGTCTAGTAGAGGCATACTAGGGACACTTTCTTTTGTCTATGTATTCACACATGTATCAAGTTTCCGGTTAATACAATTCTAGCATGAATAATAAACATTTATCATGATATAAGGAAATATAAATAACAACTTTATTATTGCCTCTAGGGCATATTTCCTTCAGGGATCTCCATGTATACCTCCTCATACAAGTCACATGCAAGAACGCATTCTTCACATTGAGTTGGTGTAAAGGCCACACGAAATTTGCTGCACGGGACCTCAGAATCCTCAGGGTGTTCATCTTTGCTACTGGAGCAAAGGTCACATCGTAGTCAATGGCATATGTCTGATTGTACCCCCTCGCCACAAGTCTTGCTTTGTACCTTTCAACATTTCCATCTGCTTTCTGATTCACGGTGTATAACCACTTGCAACTGGCTATCTTCTTTCCTATTCGAAGAGGTCGTTGGTAGCCATGTCTTCTTCTTACACAAATCCTCTAGCTCTTCCACCATGCCCCCATCACTTTGAGCCCTCCTTTTCCTTCTTCCAGTCAGTCAGAATTGACACAGACTGAAGAGAAACAACAAATATGCTTTGTGGGCTAGAGATAATGCTTTATAGGAAACATAATTTTCAATATGATTGTCATCGAATACCGCTTCTCTGGTATCCCTACTTAGTTCTCCTCAAGGCCACTAGCCCTTCAGCCTGATCCCTGACAGAGGAGAGAGAAATCAGATCAGTACTACCTTGTTGTTCGGTCAGTGGCTAATCTAGTTGCTCCACCTGATGTGCAACACCCTCACCTCGCTTTCATGAATACATCTTTAGTTGCTACTCTTGCTATACTATCCACCTCGACACGATACCTACCTAAGCCCGTGCATGCTTCCGAGAATAGACCTTTAGCTGCTCCTCTTGCTCTGTTGTCCACCTCAACATACTATCAATATGATCTGGTGTTGGTGTGCCAATCTGCACATCACCGGTGGAAGTCGATGCTTGTATCACAACAGCCACATGAGTTATTATTGACCCGTCTATTGCTAAAGGTGACTGCGACTGTTGCATCATATGCATCTGTATGCTACTACTCTCCCCATCTTGGCCAATTTCCGGTGGGACCGTGGGAGACATTGTCAAGTTCTTCAAACAAGACAATTAGGTCAGTTTTATCACCATAAAAAGGTTTTGTTTCACAAAACATAACATCCATGCTCACAAAAGTTTGCCTCTCAGAACGACTTCAACATTTGTATCATCTTTGGAATACCCAAGAAAGATACACTTGACTTCCCGAGGACCCAATTTGTTGACTAGTGGCCTATGATCACAAACAAAACAAGTGTAACCAAACACCTGGGGGGCTGGGAATTTATTTTCCGTGAAAACCAACTCACATGGTGATTCCATACATGTCACCAGAAATGGAGTTATGTCGATCAAGAAAGTGGTCATCATGACAGCTTTACTCCATAGGAACTTGGGCACATTCATGGGAAACACCAATGCCTGGGCTTACTAGATGGCATTTTTTCCTCTCTGCCACCCCATTCTGAGGAGGTGTGTCCAAACAAGATGTTTGATGGAGGAGGCCCTTGTCGGACGTGAAGGTAGAAATGGCCTTGTTAGCATACTCGATTCCATTGTCAGATTTGAGTGCTTGAATTTTCACATTAAATTGGGTCCGAACAAGTGCAAAGAAAACTTTGAAACACTAAAGCACTTCATATTTATGTTTCAAAAGATAGACCCAAGTCATTAGAGAATGGCAATCAATGAACATACCAAAGTACTTCATACCTCTAACAGATAACACTGGACATGTCCATATATCAGAGTGGATTAACCAAAAAGGAGATATGCTCCTAATCCCCTTACTCACATATGAGTTTTTGGTATGTTTAGCAAACTCACACGCATCGCAGTGATGCTTGCTCTTGTCCACACCAATCATTGTATCAGGAAATACTTGATGCATTTATCAAAATATGCATGCCTCATCCTACAGTGATGGCTTAGGGCTCTAGTCTCCTTATCCTCATCAACTGCAGGTAGCATGTGCATTCACTCCTGGTGTGTCATGCTGTTATCCATGTACCATAACCCCCTTACTCCTCATTCCAGTTCCAAGAATCATGCCCGTCGCTGTCTCCTGGCTCAAGAACCCAACCTTGTCAAGAATTATTCGGCAATCAATTTAGTCAACCAAAGAACTCAAGGACACTAAGTTCATGAGAAAAGACGGCACAGACAATACTAAGGATAATTCAATACTCAATGTGCAGATGACTGTCGCAACACCTGTGGTGGCCTAGGCTATGCCATCTGTTGTGTGAATGTTTTCTTGTGTATGAGAGAGTGTGAAAGATAAGATTTAAACTCATTAAAGTCTCCAGCAACATGGTCCGATGCTCGAGATTCAAGAACCCATTCAAAGTTTATTTTATGGGCTGCTATTGATGCATGCTCAATGTACCTTCATTTGTATCGACAAAGTTAGCATAACTGGTAGTAGCTTCCTATCCCTCTGCACGTTGCTTCCCTTCAGCTGACGTAGATACATTTGAATTGGGAGCATTCCAATGAGGAGCGTACCACAAACCTCCACTCCCATTCTGACCAACTCAGCTGCTATTGCCACCATTGTAGCCTCGGCCTCCGCTTCTTCTGGGTCCATTGCAAAATTAGTTGATATGCCCTGGTTGACCAAAATTATAACACCCCTCAGAACCTCGCTGGTCAACCACTCTGTAAGTAAATTCATTTCCATCTCCTCTTCTCGACCGCGGGTGCACCTCTTCTTGGGACATCGCAACAATGTCATCATCAAGGGACACAAGCATCAATTGATGTAGTAGCGCAACATGCCTGCTCTCAAAACCTTGATCTAGGCCTTTCTAGAAACTGCATTACATGTCTGCGCTCAACCCAATTATTGACAATCTCCATAGATTTAGCATGTGGAAGCTTAAGGGGATCACGTTGATCTAGATCTGCCAAATGGTGTTGCATATCATTCACATATACCATCACACTTTTGTTACCTTGACGAACAACCTGAATCTTGTCTTACATTTGAGACATGAGCATCGGATTTCCTTTACCAGAGTACCTCTTGGACAACATGGTCCGCACATCAGAAGCACTCGGAAATGCCTCAACTGATAATCGCACCCCTTCCGCAGCACTAGCAGCTCGTTGTTGTCTCCAACACCACCTCATCTTCCACCTCCTTCCTCTCAACCTCAATAGCCAGTTGTACCGCTCTCTCATAGTGCGCAAGCTCACCTAGCTGATGTGGGATGCCACAAACAGCAACCCGGAGTACAGGAACAACAAGTAGTCAGAGGAAGAATCTTGCGATGGACCAGCTGAAGGAAATATGCCCTAGAGGCAATAATAAAGTTGTTATTTATATTTCCTTATATCATGATAAATGTTTATTTTCATGCTAGAATTGTATTAACCGGAAACTTAGTACATGTGTGAATACATAGACAAACAGAGTGTCACTAGTATGCCTCTACTTGACTAGCTCGTTGAATCAAAGATGGTTAAGTTTCCTAGCCATAGACATGAGTTGTCATTTGATTAACGGTATCACATCATTAGAGAATGATGTGATTGACTTGACCCATTCCGTTAGCTTAGCACTTGATCGTTTAGTATATTGCTATTGCTTTCTTCATGGCTTATACGTGTTCCTAGGACTATGAGATTATGCAACTCCCGAATACCGGAGGAACACTTTGTGTGCTACCAAACGTCACAACGTAACTGGGTGATTATAAAGGTGCTCTACAAGTGTCTCCGATGGTGTTTGTTGAGTTGGCATAGATCGAGATTAGGATTTGTCACTCCGTGTATCGGAGAGGTATCTCTGGGCCCTCTCAATAATGCACATCACTATAAGCCTTGCAAGCTATGTGACTAATGAGTTAGTTGCGGGATGATGCATTACGGAACGAGTAAAGAGACTTGCCGGTAACGAGATTAAACTAGGTATTGAGATACCGACGATCAAATCTCGGGAAAGTAACATACCGATGACAAAGGGAACAACGTATGTTGTTATGCGGTTTGACCGATAAAGATCTTCGTAGAATATGTGGGAGCCAATATGAACATCCAGGTTCCGCTATTGGTTATTGACAGGAAACGTGTCTCGGTCATGTCTACATAGTTCTCCAACCCGTAGGGTCCGCACGCTTAACATTCGGTGACGATTTGTATTGTGAGTTATGTGATTTGATGACCGAAGTTTGTTCGGAGTCCCGGATGAGATTGGGGACATGACGAGGAGTCTCGAAATGGTCGAGACGTAAAGATCGATATATTGAAAGGCTATATTCAGACATCGGAAAGGTTTCGAGTGATTCGGGTATTTTTGGAGTACCGGAGAGTTACGGGAATTCGTATTGGGCCTTAATGTGCCATACGGGAAAGGAGAGAAAGGCCTCAAGGGTGGCCGCGCCCCTTCCCCATGGACTGGTCCGAATTGGACTAGGGAAAGGGGGCGCCCCTTCCTTCCTTCTCCTTCTCCCTTCCCTTTTTCCTATTCCATGTGGGAGGTGGAATCCTACTAGGACTAGGGAGTCCTAGTAGGACTCCACACTTTGGGCGCACCCTATGAGGGTCGGCCTCCTCCCCCTCCATCCTTTATATACGTGGCCAGGGGGCACCCCATAGACAACACAGGTTGATCATTGATCTCTTAGTCGTGTGCGGTGCCCCTACACCATAATCCACCTCGGTCATATCGTTGTAGTGCTTAGGCGAAGCCCTACGCCGGTAGCTTTATCATCACCGTCATCACGCCGTCATGCTGACGAAGCTCTCCCTCGACACTCTGCTGGATCGTGAGTTCGTGGGACGTCACCGAGCCGAACGTGTGCAGATCGTGGAGGTGTCGTACTTTCGGTACTAGGATCGGTCGATCGTGAAGACGTACGACTATATCAACCGCGTTGTCATAACGCTTCCGCTTACGGTTTACGAGGGTACATGGAGAACACTCTCCCCTCTCATTGCTATGCATCACCATGATCTTGCGTGTGCGTAGGAATTTTTTTGAAATTACTACGTTCCCCAACAGTGGCATCTGAGCCAGGTTTATGCGTAGATGTTATATGCACAAGTAGAACACAAGTGAGTTGTGGGAGATAATAGTCATACTGCTTACCAGCATGTCATACTTTGATTCCGCGGTATTGTTGGATGAAGCGGCCCGGACCGACATTACGCGTACGCTTACGCGAGACTGGTTCTACCGATGTGCTTCGCACACAGGTGGCTGGCGGGTGTCAGTTTCTCCAACTTTAGTTGAATCGAGTGTGGCTACGCCCGGTCCTTGTTGAAGGTTAAAACAGCACATACTTGACAAAAAATCATTGTGGTTTTGATGCGTAGGTAAGAACGGTTCTTGCTCAGCCCGTAGCAGCCACGTAAAACTTGCAACAACAAAGTAGAGGACGTCTAACTTGTTTTTGCAGGGCATGTTGTGATGTGATATGGTCAAGACATGATGCTAAATTTTATTGTATGAGATGATCATGTTTTGTAACGAAGTTATCGGCAACTGGCAGGAGCCATATGGTTGTCGCTTTATTGTATGAAATGCAATCGCCATGTAATTGCTTTACTTTATCACTAAGCGGTAGCGATAGTCGTAGAAGCAATAGTTGGCGAGACGACAATGATGCTACGATGGAGATCAAGGTGTCACGCCGGTGACGATGGTGATCATGACGGTGCTTTGGAGATGGAGATCAAAGGCACAAGATGATGATGGCCATATCATATCACTTATATTGATTGCATGTGATGTTTATCCTTTATGCATCTTATTTTGCTTAGTTCGACGGTAGCATTATAAGATGATCTCTCACTAAATTTCAAGGTATAAGTGTTCTCCCTGAGTATGCACCGTTGCGACAATTCTTCGTGCCGAGACACCACGTGATGATCGGGTGTGATAAGCTCTACGTTCACATACAACGGGTGCAAGCCAGTTTTGCACACGCAGAATACTCGGGTTAAACATGACGAGCCTAGCATATGCAGATATGGCCTCGGAACACTGGAGAACGAAAGGTCGAGCGTGAATCATATAGTAGATATGATCAACATAGTGATGTTCACCATTGAAAACTACTCCATCTCACGTGATGATCGGAAATGGTTTAGTTGATTTGGATCACGTGATCATTTAGATGACTAGAGGGATGTCTATCTAAGTGGGAGTTCTTAAGTAATATGATTAACTGAACTTTAATTTATCATGAACTTAGTCCTGGCAGTATTAGCATATCTATGTTGTAGATCAATAGCTCGCGATTTAGCTCCCCATTTTTATATGTTCCTAGAGAAATATAAGTTGAAAGATGATAGTAGCAATGATGCGGACTTGGTCCGTGATCTGAGGATTTTCCTCATTGCTGCACAGAAAAATTATGTCCTTAATGCACCGCTAGGTGACAGAACTATTGCAGGAGCAGATGCAGACATTATGAACATTTTGACAAGCTCGGTATGATGACTACTTGATAGTTTAGTGCACCATGCTTTACGGCTTAGAACCGGGACTTCAAAGATGTTTTGAAAGCCACAGAGCATATAAGATGTTCCAAGATCTGAAATTGGTATTTCACACTCATGCTCGAGTCGAGAGGTATGAGACCTCTTACAAGTACTTTGCCTACAAGATGGAGGAGAATAGCTCAACTAGTGAGCATGTGCTCAGATTGTCTGAGTACTACAATCGCTTGAATCAAGTGGGAGTTAATCTTCCACATAAAATAGTGATTGACAGAGTTCTCTAGTCACTATCACCAAGTTACTGGAACTTCGTGATGAACTATAATATACAAGGGATGACGAAAACGATTCCAGAGCTCTTCGTGATGCTGAAATCGATGAAGGTAGAAATCAAGAAAAGCATCAAATGTTGATGGTTGACAAGACCACTAGTTTCCAGAAAAAGGGCAAAGGAAAGAAGGGTAATTTCAAGAAGAACGGCAAGTTGCTGCTCAAGTGAAAAAAACCAAGTTTGGACCTAAGCCTGAGACTAAGTGCTTCTACTGCAAAGGGACTGGTCATTGGAAGCGGGACTGCCCCAAGTATTTGGCGGATAAGAAGGATGGCAAAGTGAACCAAGGTATATTTGATATACATGTTATTGATGTGTACTGTACTAGTGTTTATAGCAACCCATCAGTATTTGATACTAGTTCAGTTGCTAAGATTAGTAACTCGAAACGAGAGTTGCAGAATGAACATAGACTAGTTAAGGGTGAAGTGACGATGTGTGTTGGAAGTGGTTCCAAGATTGATATGATCATCATCGCACACTCCCTACACTTTCGGGATTAGTGTTGAACCTAAATAAATGTTATTTGGTGTTTGTGTTGAGCATGAATATGATTTGATCATGTTTATTGCAATACGGTTATTCATTTAAAGTCAGAGAATAACTGTTGTTCTGTTTACATGAATAAAACCTTCGATGGTCATACACCCAATGAAAATAGTTTGTTGGATCTCGATCGTAGTGATACACATATTCATAATATTGAAGCCAAAAGATGCAAAGTTAATAATGATAGTGCAACTTATTTGTGGCACTGCCGTTTAGGTCATATTGGTGTAAAGCGCATGAAGAAACTCCATGCAGATGGACTTTTGGAATCACTCGATTATGAATCATTTGATGCTTGCGAACCATGCCTCATGGGCAAGATGACTAAGACTCCGTTCTCCGGAACAACGGAGCGAGCAACAGACTTGTTGGAAATAATACATACTGATGTATGCGGTTCGATGAGTGTTGAGGCTCGCGGCGGGTATCGTTATTTTTTGACCTTCACAGATGATTTGAGCAGATATGGCTATATCTACTTGATGAAACATAAAGCCTAAAACATTTGAAAAGTTCAAGGAATTTCAGAGTGAAGTGGAAAATCATCATAACAAGAAAATAAAGTTTCTACGATCTGATCGTAGAGGTGAATATTTGAGTTATGAGTTTGGTCTTAATTTGAAACAATGCGGAATAGTTTCGCAACTCACGCCACCCGGAACACCACAGCGTAATGGTGTGTCCGAACATCGTAATCGTACTTTACTAGATATGATGCGATCTATGATGTCTCTTATCGATTTACCACTATCGTTTTGGGGTTATGCATTAGAGACAGCTGCATTCACGTTAAATAGAGCACCATCTAAATCCGTTGAGATGACACCGTATGAACTATGGTTTGGCAAGAAACCTAAGCTGTCGTTTCTTAAAGTTTGGGGATGCAATGCTTATGTGAAAAAGTTTCAACCTGATAAGCTCGAACCCAAATCGGAGAGCTGTCATTTCTTAAAGTTTGGGGCTGCGATGCTTATGTGAAAAAGCTTCAACCTGATAAGATTGAACCCAAATCGGAGAAATGTGTATTCATAGGATACCCAAAAGAGATTGTTGGGTACACCTTCTATTACAGATCCGAAGGCAAGATCTTTGTTGCTAAGAATGGATCCTTTCTGGAGAAGGAGTTTCTCTCGAAAGAAGTGAGTGGGAGGAAGGTAGAACTTGATGAGGTAATTGTACCTTCTCCCGAAATTGGAAAATATTTCTTCACTGAAATCAGTTCAAGTGATGGTTACACCAATTAATGAGGAAGTTAATGATGATGATCATGAAGCTTCGGATCAAGTTACTACCGAACCTCGTAGGTCAACCAGAGTACGTTCCGCACCAGAGTGGTATGGTAATCCTATTCTAGAGTTCATGTTACTTGACCATGACGAACCTACGAAATATGAGGAAGCGATGATGAGCCCAGATTCCGCGAAATGACTTGAGGCCATGAAATCTGAGATGGGATCCATGTATGAGAACAAAGTATGGACTTTGGTTGACTTGCCCGATGATCGGTAAGCAATAGAGAATAAATGTATCTTCAAGAGGAAGACTGACGCGGATAGTAGTGTTACTATCTACAAAGCTAGACTTGTTGAAAAAGGTTTTTGACAAAGTTCAAGGTGTTGACTACGATGAGATTTTCTCACTCCTAGCGATGCTTAAGTCTGTCCGAATCATGTTAGCGAATTGCCACATTTTATGAAATCTGGCAAATGGATGTCAAAACTACATTCCTTAATGGATTTTTTAAAGAAGAGTTGTATATGATGCAACCAGAAGGTTTTGTCGATCCTAAAAGTGCTAACAAAATGTGCAAGCTCCAGCGATCCATCTATGTACTGGTGCAAGCATCTCGGAGTTGGAATATACACTTTGATGAGTTGATCAAAGCATATAGTTTTATACAGAGTTGCGATAAAGCCTGTATTTACAAGAAAGTGAGTGGGAGCACTACAGCCTTTCTGATAAGTATATGTGAATGACATATTGTTGATCAGAAATGATGTAGAATTTTCTGTAAAGCATAAAGGAGTGTTTGAAAGGAGTTTTTCAATGAAAGACCTCGATGAAGCTGCTTACATATTGAGCATCAGGATCTATATAGATAGATCAAGACGCTTGATAAGTTTTTTTTTCAATGAGTACATACCTTGACAAATTTTTGAAGTAGTTCAAAATGGAACAGTCAAAGAAGGAGTTCTTGCCTGTGTTGTAAGGTGAGTAAGACTCAAAGCCCGACCACGACAGAAGATAGGAATAGAATGAAAGTCATTCCCTATGCCTCAGCCATAGGTTCTATAAAAGTATGCCATGCTGTGTACCAGACCTATTGTATACCCTGCACTGTGTTTGGCAAGGGAGTACAATAGTGATCTAGGAGTAGATCACTAGACAGTGGTCAAAATTATCCTTAGTGGAATAAGGATATGTTTCTCGATTATGGAAATGACAAAAGGTTCGTCGTAAAGGGTTACGTCGATGCAAGCTTTGACACTGATCCAGATGACTCTAAGTCTCAATCTGGATACATATTGAAAGTGGGAGCAATTAGCTAGAGTAGCTCCGTGTAGAGCATTGTTGGCATAGAAATTTGCAAAATACATATGGATCTAAATATGGCAGACCCGTTGACTAAACTTCTCTCACAAGCAAAACATAATCACATCTTAGTACTCTTTGGGTGTTAATCACATGGCGATGTGAACTATGATTACTGACTCTAGTAAACCCTTTGAGTGTTGGTCACATGGCTATGTGAACTATGGGTATTGATCACATGGTGATGTGAACTATTGGTGTTAAATCACATGGCGATGTGAACTAGATTATTGACTCTAGTGCAAGTGGAAGACTGAAGGAAATATGCCCTAGAGGCAATAATAAAGTTGTTATTTATATTTCCTTATATCATGACAAATGTTTATTATTCATGCTAGAATTGTATTAACCGGAAACTTAGTACATGTGTGAATACATAGACAAACAGAGTGTCACTAGTATGCCTCTACTTGACTAGCTCGTTGAATCAAAGATGGTTAAGTTTCCTAGCCATAGACATGAGTTGTCATTTGATTAACGGGATCACATCATTAGAGAATGATGTGATTGACTTGACCCATTCCGTTAGCTTAGCACTTGATCGTTTAGTATATTGTTATTGCTTTCTTCATGACTTATACATGTTCCTATGACTATGAGATTATTCAACTCCCGAATACCGGAGGAACACTTTGTGTGCTACCAAATGTCACAACGTAACTGGGTGATTATAAAGGTGCTCTACAGGTGTCTCCGATGGTGTTTGTTGAGTTGGCATAGATCGATATTAGGATTTCTCACTCCGTGTATCGGATAGGTATCTCTGGGCCCTCTCGGTAATGCACATCACTATAAGCCTTGCAAGCAATGTGACTAATGAGTTAGTTGCGGGATGATGCATTACGGAACGAGTAAAGAGACTTGCCGGTAACAAGATTAAACTAGGTATTGAGATACCGACGATCGAATCTCGGGAAAGTAACATACCGATGACAAAGGGAACAACGTATGTTGTTATGCGGTTTGACCGATAAAGATCTTCGTAGAATATGTGGGAGCCAATATGAACATCCAGGTTCTGCTATTGGTTATTGACCGGAAACGTGTCTCGGTCATGTCTACATAGTTCTCGAACCCGTAGGGTCCGCACGCTTAACGTTCGGTGAAGATTTGTATTATGAGTTATGTGATTTGATGACCGAAGTTTGTTCGGAGTCCCGGATGAGATCGGGGACATGACGAGGAGTCTCGAAATGGTCGAGACGTAAAGATCAATATATTGGAAGGCTATATTCGGACATCGGAAAGGTTCCGAGTGATTCTGGTATTTTTCGGAGTATCGGAGAGTTACGGGAATTCGTATTGGACCTTAATGGGCCATACGGGAAAGGAGAGAAAGGCCTCAAGGGTGGCCGAGCCCCTTCCCCATGGACTGGTCCGAATTGGACTAGGGAAAGGGGGCGCCCCCTTCCTTCCTTCTCCTTCTCCCTTCCCTCTTTCCTATTCCATGTGGGAGGTGGAATCCTACTAGGACTAGGGAGTCCTAGTACGACTCCACACTTTGGGCGCGCCATATGAGGGTCGGCCTCCTCCTCCCTCCATCCTTTATATACGTGGCTAGGGGGCACCCCATAGACAACACAAGTTGATCATTGATCTCTTAGCCGTGTGCGGTGCCCCCCTACACCATAATCCACCTCGGTCATATCATTGCAGTGCTTAGGCGAAGCCCTGCGCCGGTAGCTTCATCATCACCGTCATCACGCCGTTGTGCTAACGAAGCTCTCCCTCGACACGTTGCTGAATCATGAGTTCGTGGGGCGTCACCGGGCCAAACGTGTGCAGATCGCGGAGGTGTCGTACTTTCGGTACTAGGATCGGTCGATCGTGAAGACGTACGACTACATCAACCGCGTTGTCATAATGCTTCCGCTTACGGTCTACGAGGGTTCGTGGACAACACTCTCCCCTCTCGTTGCTCTGCATCACCATGATCTTGCGTGTGCGTAGGAATTTTTTTTGAAATTACTACGTTCCCCAACACCAGCCCCACCATCGCCATTCACTTCCCACCGCTGTTCGTGCTGCCTTGTCGCACCACGAGCTCTCACCCAGCACCGCCACATGCTTCCTCTCAACTAGGAAGGTGTTGGGCCCCCAAGTGTAAGGGTTTGTGGCAAGCATCAATTTCCCTCAAAGTGGATGGTCTTAAGGTTTATTGGACCAGTATGAGCTTCGAACTACTACCAATGATAAGTATTTAGACACACAGATACTTGCACTGGCCCTAATGAAACTAGTAAGATTGCCAGTCTTACTAGCCTTTCTAATTACAAGGATTAAATGCTAGTGTGTGGAAGATCGTAGCTGCAAGGAAAAGAAATGAAAGCAGTAATAGTAAAGCTCATTTGATCGAGGTTGAAAGCAATGGAAGAAGAATGGATTGAGATCCATAGGTCACTAGTGGTTTCTCTCCAAAAGAAATAGCAAGGTGTGGTGAATAAATTACAGTTGTGTATCGATTTTGCATTTTTATGACTAGGATTATACATGGCATAATCGCATATGAGCATCAGGTCCAAAGTCCAAACATCTATAGACCGTTATCCAATTGCATGTATAGCTAATACTCCAACCCAATGCATCTCAAAGTATTAAGTAAAGAAACAGAGTAGTGGATTAAGTATGATGACATGAAGTAGATTGTCTTCACCCTGCCTTTGAAGGACAACTACTCAATCATCTTTTTATTCCTGGTCGCAACAATACAATGCAAGCATTTTTCAAAAAAAATCACTGTGGTAGATTACTTGTAAGATTGAACCCAATCAACATACACAACTCCCTCTTGGAGATTACCATCAAACTTGGCCAAAGAAATACAAATATATTAGAGAACATATATGTATAAGAATTATGCAACAAAGAAACCAAATTCATCTCAAAAGAACTCATGACAACTCTTATCATAAAGTGACGATTCATCACACCGCAACAAACACACCAACAGATTACATCAGATGGATCACAATCATGTAAGGTAACTCATGTGATCTTTATAAAGAGAAGCAAGGGAGAAAAGAATCATCTAGCTATTGTTATGGATCACACTCCAATGGAAACTACTCATGAGCGATCATGGTGGCCTTCAAATTGATGTAGATGGCCACCAAGATGACTTTCTCCTCGTCAGAGTACCAGAAAAGGACTACAAATTGAAGCGCTTTTGAACAGAGAAGTGTGGCAGCGAAAACAGTATGGCTCCATGATATTTAGGGTTTTCGGAGCAAACAAAAAATATAAGCGTCAAGAGGTGATGGAACGAAGCACCAGGGACCCACGGCCACCCTAGCCGCGCCACTTGGCCGCGTGGGCCTCATAGGGCTCCCCAGGTGGGGCTCGGGTCCTTTGGAAGCTTCCCGACTCAAAACTTTTTCTAAATTTTTTTCAAGATTTTTGGAGCCCCGTAAAATTGATTTTACTGAAAGTCTAAAAACATGCAGAAAACAATAATTGACACTAGGCATTGCGTTAATAGGTTAGTCCAGAAAAATAATATGAAATGATGCCAATGTGATATAAACATAGCAATAAAAAATCAAAAGAAATTATATATACATTTGAGACATATCACCACCCCATAAATCTCCTCAGAGCATCTCCACTAGGCCCCCCAAGACGCCTCCCCAAGCCACTTTTTGGGCACCGGCGGGCAAAAAAGTCCCACTCATGTCCCCAAGTCCTTGTTTTTCGCCGGATTGGGGCACGGCGACCTCAGCCCACACCCAGCCCACCGGGGGGCACTTGGGGCCGCCGGCACTACTTTTTTCATGCCGAAACCCCACAGGTCAGCCTCTCTTCCCCCTCTCTCTCCTCCTGCAGGCCCACCCACATGCAAAAAGGAATCTCTGCTAACTTTTCCTCGCCTCTCTCCCCGCTCGCCACCCGCCATTCTGCCTGCCTCCTCGCGCCGCCCCGCTTCCTCGCCGCCCGCCTCCTCGGCAGCTCCCTGCCTCCTCGCGCCGCCTCGCTGCCGCGTCGCTCGCCTCCTCGCCGCGCCGCCCTGCCTCGCCGCTCACCTCCTAGCCGCGTCGCCCTGCCTCGCCGCTCGCCTCCTCGCCGCGTCGCCCTGCTGCCTCGCCGCTCGCCTTCTCGCCGCGCTGCCTCCTCGCCGCGCCGCCCTGCCTCCTCGAGCCGCCCCGCCTCCTCGCCGCCTCGACTTCTTCCAGCGCGCGGCGGCCGCGGCGCTCGACGCGTTCGTCACCCACGCCCTAGTCTCCCACTCTCCCACCCCGCCCCCGTCGCGCTCTTCCGCCTCTCCCGGACCTCCTTCCGCAGCCGTGTCCCCGTGGCCGAGGCCTGGTTCCGGCAGCTCGCCGCCAAGCGCTCCCGCGAGGTTTCCCTCTGCTTCTCGCCCGAGTGGTGCCACGACGCGCTCGCCGACCCCCTTCTCGGCTGCCCAACCCTCCACGGCCGCGGCGCTCGACGCGTTCGAGGAGGGGAGCAGCGGCCAACCCGGCGCCCGTGCGTGCCAACGGCGCCACCTCTTCGACGGCGACGGCGACGGCTTGGATGCTTGGGGGTGGACACGGCTGGGAAATTTTTCATCCCCGGGCCTATTTCGCCGGCAACCCCCCAAGCGGCGGAAAAAATGCCTCCTGGGAGGCTCAACGGCTGGAGATGCTCTCACGTCCTCACGCCCCACCCTCTGATACCAAGTAGGCGTGGAGACTAACCTCTCGCCGATAGCCGCAGCTTTATGTGGGCAGACTCACTCGTGCTCTCCTTCTAGGTCACTTGGTATAAGTGGGTTTGGGCCTCATAGGCCGAAGTGATGGGCCTCTCTCATACAACCGTATTTTTACCAACCCATTTTTAGTGCACAGAAAGTTCTCACTGTCTAATCCATGCGTCAGTGCATACACGACAAACATTTTCATACATATGGCTCCATCAGTATAAAACAAATGCATCCCCCACATTTTATTTCAAACTAGCTCACAACCAAATCAGTCGATCATAATCATTCCACCTGTGCAAGCTAACCATTTCAGTTTATGCACCAGCAAAGAAATCTCTTCTAAGCATTCAGTATAAATTTCTTCTAAGCTAATCATGCTTGGCTATACGTTAGATCAACTTCTTCTAAGCATGCTAACTAAAATGCCCAAACAAAACTGAAACCTTTTAGGCTAACAAATTCGAAAACCCAACATGTGTTGCTTAGATTGCATAACTGATTCACCAAAAATAACAGCTTTACTCAGGGACCCAAAAACACAAATAACTACCCAATGGTGCATAATTGCACAGCGCAGGCACATTGCATCCAAAATAAGCATGGTTCCGCAACCACCAACAAGCCATGCAACTCAAAACCTTGGCATGTTTACACATCATGTGTGTTTATCTGAAAGGTGGTTCAACATCGTCTTCGCCTTTTGGCCACACTATGAAACTTACTCATCTGGGAATAAAAGAAACTGATAAAGAAAATACAGTTATAAATTTATTTTACAACCCATCTAAGATGTTTCTTCGATCATCCCTATGCAGGGCACAAACACTGATTTGTCCCTTTATGTCATGTGGATCCCGAAACAGAAACCAGTGTTGAGATTTTCGCTCTGTTCCGGTCGGTACGCTGAAAATAACAAAGATTTGAATAGAATGGAAGAAATGTTTGGACACTCGTGGCTGCCATTTCCCTTGTGCATATGATATTAATAGTCTACCTGCAACGCAGGAAACATGTCAATATGAATCATACACAAGGAATTATTAATGAGAACAGATGCAAAACAATTATTGGCTTGGAACATATATGTACATGACAGGAAGTTCACAGTTCACGGCATCTTGATACTCGCAACTAAAAAAGGAACAAAATGAAACATGCAAGCAAGCTAGCCTTTTGCAATTGAAGTTCTCAAAATAAAAGGTTTCCACAATGTGGTTGCCACTTTGCCAGTAAATTCTATTAACTTTATATTAGCCTCCATCGAATCCTGATTTCCAAATATGAAAAGACAGGTTATGCATACCATGTCAAGTTCTTAACCAAGCCATCAAAACAAGTCTGTTTGTGGTCACAATTCTTAGCGAGAAATTTTATATGTTAATCGGCCACTCCCAAGTTCAAACACTTCAGATGGTCCAGAAATCACTATCCCAATAAATACTCCACCACATTACCAGATATACACATCACCTAGTATCCGGCCTAAGTTCCAGCACTTGATCTGGTCTAGAGATCAGGACGCCCACTACTTAACCTCAACACATTACCTAACATCTTTCTCGTATGGACTTAATTCTGTCTAAAAACACATTATGTTCCAGCTAAGGACTTAAGCACTTCTATGTATAATTTGGAGCCCATTGTACAAGAAATTAGTGTGTGAAGCCCTCCCTGACACTTGGATCAGGGTGTGTTTGGTTGAGGTTGAGTTTCTTTTGTTCATGACGAGCCCGTAATTAGACATCTCTGGGAGTTGGCCTGCTGGCCCCTCCTTGTATTTTTTTATTCCTTTTTAATGATAATGACATGCAGCTCTCCTGTGTCGTTCGCGAAAAAACTTTGTATGCGAGTGACTACATTCAATGAAAAGACTAGCTCCAATAGAATATGGAGTATGGATGGTATTATATGTTCTCTGCATGAGTATACTATGTTCACAACTTACATACATGGCTATATTACTAGTATAAATGTTACCTGCACAGAACTTGACTAAGGGCTAGCTGACTGAATCCTCCGGAACAACTGAATCCTGAATAACACGATCTGGGTCCAATTGACCACTGTAATAACTAGACGGAACTGCAGATAGTTCCAATTTTCCAGTCCACTCCTCGCCAGGCTTCAGAGTAATCGCCTTTTCTATAGCAGCTGCTTCCACACATACCATGCGTTTATATTCGTCATCCCCAAAATCTGCCATTGCCTTAGCTTTTTTGTCCCATGGGTTCCAAACAACTATAACCAAGAAGAAACTCTTTAAAATCATTTTTCAACGATTATAATGCAATAATTTATTACAGTTCTGAGCAAACAAATGTAAGAGTTCACCATACCAGCATCCGGAAGTCCTCCTTTCCTCACAACAAATGTTCTTTTTTTCTCATGATCAATAATGGCAATTTTTGACGGCGTGCCCAGATATATTCTGTCCAACTATGAATTTTACAGATGCTTGAGTTAGAAAGTGGGGTGCAAAGAAAAATAAAAAAAATGGTAATATGATTCAAATGTGGTAACGCACCTCAGATTCAAAAACAATAGCATCGCCTTGTTCAGTGAAGCGGGCCCTATCTTGTAAGTTGTCTAGGTAATCCAGAGTTTCCAGGCCTTCTACTCGTATCTCACTGAAATATTAGAATGGAATTATGACGAGAGAAAAAGAACTAGTATAAAAATGAGGCAGTTAACAGATGTGGAAATTTTGGAATGTTTAGATTTGGGACAAACAAACTTAGGAGTGGGGATTAAGTATTCTGCTTCTGTTACGAGATCACTTCAAACTCTTGATATTGTTTTTTCATTATGATAGTGAGCTGAAAAACATACCTTATATCAGAAATTGAGAAGTACGTGTGATATGCAAAGGTAAAAGAGAATGGCTTTCCATCTGCATTCGTATTCCTTATACGTGAAGTCAGCATCAGATCTCCACCAGGTCCAAGTGCAACCCTCAGACGGTACTCAAAACTGCAACGAAAGAATTGCTCTTATGGATCCATTTGAACACACAGATTATAACGAAAAAAATATGCCCAGTTTCTACAATAGCACGAATCCACTATAAGTATGTAGTTATTTAGGATGCCCACCTATGTGGCCAGATCTTTAAGTCTTCATCAGTAGGTTTAAGGATTAAATCGATGTAAGCTCTACTAGAGATTGGTACTGGAAATGGTGGTGGATCAGTGTCAACACTCCAGATCTTGTTCCTTGCAAATCCATGAGCTTCCAGCTGTCCGAAGTTGGAAAACTAGAACGGGGAAGTACTTAGCAAAAATAAAATCAGACAAAACAGAAGGAATTAATGAAGCAAAAGAGTAAAAAACAGGTTCAGAAAACAAAACTCTCATACCTGAGGAAAGCAGATTGGTATACCTCCACGTATAGCTTTTGGAGGTTTGAAAATAGCCTGACAGAACAATCAAATCAGTCAAGCAAATATTAGGCAATCAAGAAGGTGTGGGATCAAGATTCCAGTAAAATTCAGATCCACATATATTTTGATGTTGACAAGGAAAAATGAGCACCAGGGAAATGCTTATTTTGGAATACCGCCATCGCCACATCATTATGGCATATATGAGATAGATGGTAATGAAAATTATGTAAAGATTATTTGACTTACTGCACTGAAATGTCAACCATAACTCAAGATAAAACTTGCTATTGACAGCACATATTTTTGCCCAAGCATCGAACGGATAAGTACTGAACTAGCTTTCAGAATAGGTATGTATTTATATGTTATAAAGTTCTGAATGATAATCAATTCAAGTCAGGACTTAGACATGATTGATAATCGAAACAATGCTGAGATAATATTTTAAAAGCACTGACATATTTTGTACTTAAGGAAAACAATGGCACCTTATTACTAACGAAAAGCAGCTCCTCCCCATGCTCATCTTTCCATGATGTTACATGGCCACCATACAGGTACACCTGGCAGAAATAACACATATAGGACTAAATAAGTAAATAGCTATTTGTTTGTAAGAGGTTAACTAAAAAAAGCTCCCAAAAGGTGGTCAGAACTTCTCAAGTCAAATTCGTTTTGTATCTGCTTTTGAGGTTTGGAGCTCAACGCCTATTTTGGATGGGTAGTTGCTGTTTGTTTCTGTCAAAATTTGTAACGACTACACAGTTTTTTGGTCTATTTCGACAGTCATGAAATCCAGGTTCATCCTGTAGCAAATAGGACTCTGGAATGCACAAACAAGTGGGCAGATAATTTATAGTAAGCGCTTGTTGTTCTATATTAGTGTCATTTCTATTACTATCAGATGTCCATCAAGTGGAATATTCATACTGCTGACTAATAATTATGCCATGAAGAAATACCTATTTTTTGTTGCAAAAGCATTCCGAATATCCCAAAGAACAAAAAACAACGTGTCCAACTATAGTGATCTGAGTGTTGAACTTCCAATAGCCAAGCCTTGTGGAACAGCAATAAAACATATACGCCTGTCGTTACTTAGCCCATTCGTCTTCTTTGTATACATTTGATATGCCAAAAAAAATATGGGCTGATCTATCTAGTGCATCTCAATAGAAGCATGTCCGGACATTAGGAAAATCATGATTCGGGTAACTTCTAAATGACAGGTGGAATAATAACCATCGCAGTAGGGTCACAAACTTAAAAATCACTCGGAACAACATCAGAAATGACCGCTAGCTCACCACCCATCATCTCTGTACAGCTCAAATTCTCACCTGGCAATTTTACCTATCCACCAGTGCTGACCTCATGGCCTTCTCCATGAATTGCAGCAGAAACTAACATCATGGTAGAAGCCCAAATAGCTGGCATACTATTCATCATCGATGTCTGGATAACTGAGTGATAAAGTAAGCAACAGGAGGTAGATCGGAAGAGGCTCGGATTTTTTTATTATTATCTGACCGGTTTGCTTGATAACATCACCCTTCACTTCTATGGGTACAAGATTGCAGGTTTGGAGAATCTTATATAACGATACGATAAACTGAAGTACCAAACAACAGAAAATCAATATGTTCGATCGACGAGTCCTAACCTATAAAGGCATATGCTGTGCTTCACATCATTCCACCGTCCTAACAGCTAGTTAAGCGAGCAACTATCTTGGAGACTCCTTTGATGACTCTCTCGGAGGCACGAGCACATAGATCACACCAATTAGCATATTAAAGCTTTGCATTCAGGAATTACAGAAACTCCATTATACAGATCACAGTGGACATCTTTTGATCATGTCGTTGATTTCTCGATCATCATTAATAACTACAGGCGTTTACTGATGCAAGGTCCTAACAGTGAACGCAACGGGCTCAGACTTGGGTCATATCAACCATCGACAGCGTACAGTGGTTTTTTTTTCTTTCAAAAAAATAAGGGTCAGAACAATCATCTCCACCCCAAGATCAGTTCCTCACTGGCTCCACGCGATCGAGCGAGTCCCACCTCGCATAGGAAAATCCGCTACGATAACACTTCTGCCGGAAAATGGCCGGGATCGGAGCAGCAATTGCAGAGGCTGCCCATACCATCCGGCCCCATGGCAGGCGGCACGGATCTGCACCGAGATCTGGCCGCCGGAACGCCTACCGGTTGGAACTCAAAGAGGGAGACAAGGTGCGTTGCGCCCAGCAATATCTTACCTCGGCGGAGATGCGCCGGGCCTCGCGGAGGACGACCTTGTCGAGCCCGTTGGCGCCCTTGCGGTGCTCCACGGGCAGCGGCCCCTGCGGCGCGGCGGCGCCCTCCTCGCCGGCCCCCGACGACGACATGTCCGGCCGCGGAATGGCAGCAGGAAGCGAGGGAGTGAGGTGGATGTGACGAGAGAGAGAGAGAGAGAGAGATCTTTTAATTGGGGAATTCTTCCGGGAAGGGACACACAGTGCGTGCGCCGTTCGGTCCGGTGGCTTAAATAATTACTCTCCGAGTCACTCACAGATGCCTTTGCGATCGCGATTTATTGCAGCTTTCTTTCTTTGTTTGTTTGTTTATTCATGTGCGTGTGCGCGTGATCCTGCTTTTCCTTTTTTTTCAAAAATAATCCAGATCTATTATCAAAGTCAGTCGAAGTACAAAGCATCTCAAACATACCACCGAATAACCACTAATGCCGATAGGCCGAACCGCCGACGCGCCGCTATCGCCGCTTCTCTACCGGAGCCGACTTGACCTTGTCGATGACAGCCGGGAAATCTTCATGCACGTGCCCTAAGGATCGGCGTCCTAGAGCCACGGTTGTCGTCTTTGAACCCTTCAATAATCTGAAGAACCTGACACCAACTCTCGCCACATGACGAGAAATCTTAACATCACTGGCGAATCCACGGGCTCCCCGATAAAATCTGGAGGGGAGAGTTTTCCCTAACCGCCTATGATTAGGGGAGGAAAACGAGAGAAAGTCACAAGTCTGTATAAAGGACTATTGTTGAAGTGTATATGTGGATTGCCTAGTCTTTTTCGCCAGTTCGGACTTTTGATTGCATTGCCCAGTGCATGAAGCTTAATATGGTATCGGAGCCTAAAGTCTTAAGTTCAAGACTTTTTTTTGAACCGGGCCTTACTCCTTTTCATTACTGTGACATAACAAAAATACACCAATGTTCAGAGAATGAGGCGGGAAAGAGGAAAGCGGGTTCAAGCATCGCTGAGAAACCCACTGTGAGCAATCGCCATCGAGATTACTCACTGTGGGGTGAAAATCCGACGGCACTATTCATCCCAAGTCATTACATCCAAGCCACTGCACTGTCTAGCTTAATCCACTAACAAGATCGCTCACACATGAGCATCAAAAGATATCAACCCCACGTAGGAGGGGAATAGACGAGCCAAATTGATATCTGATGCGGAGAAGGAGAAGTTTTGCCATCCATCAGCGAGCCCCATCATCCTGATTCACGGCAGCACAGATTCAAGTCTTGACTTTCGCAATCTATTTTCAACAGGCCGGAGCAACAAGTTCACGCGGATAGACTAGCTTCCTTAATCCTGGAGAAAATTAGAGAGTGGAAAACGGGGCTTGTTGGTGTTGGAGCACTACAACGTTTTCTTGAGTGGTGTTGGTGTACCTACATTGATGTTCGCATTGATGTGAGGCCTCTTGTAAATTGTTTCTCTTCTTCTATAAAAATTTGATACGCAATTGCGTACTCTCAAAAAAAACTTTGGCAATCTATTAAAAAATTGTTGCTGCCACCTTGGTGACCATCTATAGGCCTATGAATCTATTCACGTGTTGACTTTCTGTGTCACATGTGAAAGAGAGTGTTGAAATGTATGCGTGAATTGCCTAGCCTTTCTATACACAATACGTATGAACACCTTCAAGAGAGGCAAGTGTGGCTGCCACAAAATGTGTGGTAATAAAATGGCCACCACAAATGTGACAAGATGGCAAAAGGTTGAGTCTATGACATATGAATCATATATCTAGTAAAGTTTAGCAAATCATAACTGTGATCCTAAACCAACCAAGCACATGCCTGAAATATTGTGGCACGATTAAAGTTAGATGGCTGTAAAGTAAATAGGCCTTAATTGCCTCTGCGTTTCTTCCACGTATTTTGTCCGCCTACTCCTACGTGTGTGTTTCGCTTTGCCTTTCGATGCCCGGAAATCGAGTTCCAG
Organism: Triticum aestivum; assembly: GCF_018294505.1. NCBI lineage: Eukaryota > Viridiplantae > Streptophyta > Magnoliopsida > Poales > Poaceae > Triticum > Triticum aestivum. Next base: position 599,116,437 of record NC_057799.1, read on the forward strand.
CCCCACACTGTATTAGGAAATTTACCTTGTGTGTGCGAGTGAAACGTTTTCCCGAGATGAAACTGAAACTTACGAGATGCACTCTCGCGGCCTCACCACAGAAAGTGGAGTGGCATTGACTTGTTCCTGTCAAGGTGGAAAAGCGGCACTGACTTTAGAGCATCTATAGTCACGCCCCCAACAAAGGCCTTCCAGGCGATTTTTCGGCCGCCGGCGTCCAAAAATCAGCCTAGTCGCGCCCCCAAAGGCTCAATTTTCGTCGACTCGGGCCGAAATTGGCGCCAGCGGACCCAACCCGAACCCGGCGTGCTGGGGGACGCTCGGGGGCGCCGGGCGAATCGTTTTTGGCGCGAAAGAGCCGCGGGCCCTCCTTGCCAGCGACTCGTCTCGCTTCTCGCCGCTTCGTCGTCCTCATCGCCTCGTTTCCCGTGGCGAATCAATGCCAAAGCTGCCGCGTGCTGCCGCGCCGGTCAGCCTCCGCCATTGATGCCTCACGGGCAGCGCAGTGAAGGCGTGACGACGCGCGTCCCCGCGCATGCCACGCGTGTGCGCGGCGCCTCCGCCTATATAAGCCGACCCCAGCGCGCCGGTGGCACGCACAGAGTCTCCACCGCCGACGCGCCCTCTCTCCCCCTTCCTCCCTCTCCCCTCGCCGTCCCCAGTTCAAAGAAATGGCCGAACGCTTCCCAGGCGACGGCGCGGCGGCGAACGGCTTCGGCCGCCGCCACCTTCACGAGGACGAAGCTCGGCTCCTCTTCGAGGCAGAGTACCCGGTCCCGCCGGACATGCGGGTGCCCGGGGCGTGGAGAATCAGCGCCGGCGGGGTCCCGGTGCCACCACCGCCCACCGGGGCGGCGACGACGACGACGGCGGCGGCGGCGACTACACGCGGTTCTACAGCCTCCTCGGCATGTAGAACTGCAAGGGCGGCGGGCGACGAGGAGCCGCGAGGAGCGACGAGGAGCAGACTAGTAGCGTTTTTTTTCTTTTTGTAAAATATTTTAAATATGAACGAACTCTCCGAAGTTTGGTTTAATTTGCGTCGTGTTTGTGACAAAATTTAAGTTTTCAAAAAAGCGTGGGCGCCGCGACTTGGGGCATCTCGCCCCAGCACACGGTTTAGCGCCGGTGCGTCTCAGAAGGCGATTTTTAACGCCTTCTGGAGGGCCAACGGCTAGAGATGCTCTTAGCATCGGGATGTTGCGCTCTCGATCGCGTGAAGTCATGCTTGCGCCGGGGATTATTCTGTGCAAGCATCGGGCCAATCCCCAATGCTCCAAAAACAACACTAGTAGGCACAACTACAACTTGCGCCTCCTGCAGTGCGCGCCCAGAGATTGCAACTGTTTTATCCGACGGTCACTTTCGCTAACCAGCGCGTATCTCCGGATGGATGAGGTTCATCTCCTGAACTAATCCGGTTCCAGGCCTCTCGGTCTCACTCGGGTTCGTTCGCGGTGACGTAGCCTTAGCTTTCCCAGTGGACAGCGCCACGCCATCGTAAGATTTGGTCCTTCAATCATACCGACCCCAATCTAAAAATATTTCATGAAATGATCCTCTTTTGCATGACGTCCGGGGCTAGCATGGCGTCCCGGACTATGACGTCATGCTATTTGGCATGATGCCCTGGCCAGGGCGCCATGCTACATGTCGCTACCATGGCGTCCTAGCCCGAGGCGTCATGCTCTCTAGCATGACGGCCTAGCCCCGGGCGTCATGCAAAAGGAGTCATTTCATAAAAAAAAATCAGATTGAAACCATTTTGTGTTGAAGTTTCAGATAAGGATCAGTTTTGATCATTTTCACGCGAGCCGATCGCCACGGCGTCCAACCAATCGGTGTGACTCTTGCTGGCCGGTGACGCCGACCCAAGTAGCACACGCATGCACCGAAGCTCGCCGTGCGTTGCGTTGCACGCGCGCTGTGCGGGACGCCAGGCACACGTGTATCGTACTTTTACCACTCTCCGCCGCCGCGTCTCTGGATACGGGAGCAGGTGGAGGGGATCATACTGCTCTCCTATCATTGTTGTAGTTTTGCTTTTGGTGAAGGGATGGCTGTGGTGTTTGTGGACTTTTTCGAGTGGCGTCGACTTGTTCCTGTGAAAGAAAAGGTGGCATCGGCTTGTACTAATAGCAATGCGATTTTCCAAAGAAAAATAGAAGGGCACGGCTAGTTTAGACCACGCTTCGCCCATTACCCTTCAAGCATCTACAGCCGGACTTCGCCGGATTTGACAAATCCGACACCTCAAACGCTCGCGGACGTGCCCACTACCAGTAATGCGATTTTTCAAAGAAAAATAGACTGGCACGACTAGTTTAGACTGTGCTTCGCCCATTACCCTTAGAGCATCCACAACCGGTCTTAGTCGGATTTGACAAACCAGCCTCTTAAACGCCCGCGAACGCGCCCACTAATAAGCAACTAGTAAGCGTGAATGTGCAAATGCACGTCTCTAGTAATATTACAATCATATGAGAGAATGAAAATGCACAGAAATATTTTTTTTTTTGCACTAAAGTTGATTGAGCATTGCATTGACAATACCCAACATAAACTTCTTGTCAATTGGGTAAATGCAAGAGAGCATAATACTTAGTGCAACACTTGAATATACATAACAACTAATACGGGTGGAAAACTCACATGCACCAAGGAAAGCTCACATTCACGAAGCGCAGAGCTTCGCCACATAAGCTTACACGTGAACATATGGCAACCCACAATTACGATATCTCAACATATCACATTACAGACATATAAACAACGGTCTAAGAAACATGTGCGACTGCACTAACATTTGGGATATTTGAGATACTTGTCATGAATAATTTCTCCCATCAACATCATCATAACTTAGCACAATTCATTTTCTTTTCTCAGGAAGAAGGTCAATCTTATTTCTTCTGACCTGCTCTATGGATCTTGGAGCTGCAGGCAGATGGACACATCTTAGTTTAGAGCATGTTTGTAAGCAAAAAATTATACCTAACGATATAATCTACACAAACCTAATGCTCAGGCATAAAGACTAAACAGTCAATGGCTTGGCTTAGCAGTTGATGGTGAAAGTACATTACAAGTTGAAGTTTCTGGCTCCAGTAGATCCCAGTTATTGGTTTCTGTTAGCCAACAGTTTATTATCATATCAACCAAGGTTTGTGCTTCCCTTATGGAGGTAGCCAGTAGAAACTATTTGTGCATACTAGTGTTTTCCAAGCTATAACATTTTAATTTAGGTTCCATTTTCATCCATCACTACACAATTTAATTTCTGTATGCAGAAAGAGATACCTTGATGATGATGCTCGGCCTAAAAGAAGTCATCATCATCTAGGTTGACATTGACATACTGTTCATCCAAATCCTCCTGGTGCTGCACAAGCATAGATCTTAGTCAAGATGAGTACAGGCAATTCAGACAGAAGCTAGGAGACAAGGAGCCCATCTATGTGGTAAGTCATAGTTACAGAAGCTCTTACTATGTATTTAATCTGATTTTCAACATCTAGAATACACAGACGGAGTCGTCGGACTGGATCGAATCGGAGATATCGAAGGAGGAGAAGAAGAGACGGAGCAAGAGCCGTGTAACGCCCAGCTAATCATGCTACAGTAATCCCACGCTAATGGTGCCACGTCACCACGGTTACTTTGCTAATCTACCGTTAGGTCAAACCGTTTAAAAATTCAAATTCAAATTAATGTCAACGATAAAAGTTTTTCAAAATTTAAAACAAAAATGTTCGGGAGGTGCCATATTTTGCATAAGTAAATATTGTGTAATAAACACATTTTTATAAAATGCCTAGATAAATTAAAATGATTTAAAACAGAAAAGAAAATAAATAAAAGAAAAAAATTACAAAACAAAAAACAAAAAAAGAGAAAAACCCCCGGGCCGTGGCCCAACTGGGCCAACCCATCAGGCCTAGCTGGCCACCCACTCCCCCCCTTATCCACTCACCACCCCACCGACACCCCACTCCTCCCCCAAAATATCTCCCCCTCTCCCCCCCGATTGGATCGGGATCGAGGAGGAGACCGCCGACGCCGCCGCCCGGATCGCCCGACGCCGCCTCGCCCTCGCCGGCCTGCCTCCTCCCCCCCCCACCGGTCTGCCTCCTTCGTCGCCGTCGTCCTCGACCACCACCCCGACCCCCACTGCCCCGTTCCCTACGAATCACGGTGAGGACCGCGACCTCCCCTCTCCCTCGCGCGACACCACCTGCCGGCGTTGCGCGCTTGCGCGCCTCGCGCTCGTCGCCGTGGTCACCGCACGCGTGCGCCCCGTCCACGCCCGTCGACGCGACCGTCCCGTGCTCCCCGCAGCCTTGTCGAGCCCGCTGCTCTGCCACCGTCGCCACAGCCCTGCTCCGCCTGCACGCGCCGCCCGGCTCCCCGCCGCCGTGCTGGCCATCCTTCGCCCGCCCCGCTCTCCGGCGTCTGGCCGCGTCGGCTGCGCCCACCGCGGCCTCGCCCTCCTGGCCTCGCGCGGCCCCGCTCCCGCGCCGTTGCACCCTGCTGGTCCCGCCCCGCTCTCCCTCGACGACTCCCTGCGCCTGCCCCGCCCAGCGGCCGTGGCCGGCCGGTGCGTCGCGCCGCCGAGCGCGCCCCCAACCCCGGCAACCCGTTGGCCGTCGCCCCGCGCCTGTTCGCCGGTGCCCCGGCCCTCCTCGCCCCGGCGATCTGGGCGAACGCCCAGTCGGGCGCCGCAACGCCCGACCCGCCCCGTTAGTACCCAGCGCCCGATAGGCCCCCTGGGCCACTGACCAAATGGCCCCACGGCCCAGAGAACGTTTTAAAAAAATGATTAAAAAATTAAATTAATAAAAATAAATAAATAATAAAGATAATTAATTAACTTAATTAATCCTGTTAATATTAACTAATTAAGATTAATTAACCTAATACCTAATTAACCTAATTAACTACTATTAATTAGCTAACAGCCCCTGACAGGTGGGACCCACCTGTCAGGTTGACCAGGTCAACGGTCAACGTTGACTGCTGACGTCATGCTGATGCATTAATTAAATTTCGAATTAAATTAATTTATTAAATTCTAAAAATGATTTAAATCTTTAAAATTTAATATAAAATAAACCGTAGCTCGGATGGAAAAACTTTGTACATGAAAGTTGCTCAGAACGACGAGACGAATCCGAATACGTAGTCCGTTTGTCAGCCACACGTTCCTAGCATAGCGAACATGGAACTTTCCCCCTCCGGTCCGTCTGTCCGAAAACGCGAAACATCGGGAATACTTTCCCGGATGTTTCCCCCCTTCGCCGGTACCACCTACTGCCGCGTTAGGGCACACCTAGCACCGCTCATTGTCATGTCATGCATCGTCATGCTTATGTTTGCATTGTATTTACTGTTTCTTCCCCCTCTTCTCTCCGGTAGACTACGAGACTGACGCTGTTGTTGCCCAGTTCGACTACGGAGTTGACGACCCCTCCTACTTGCCAGAGCAACCAGGCAAGCCCCCCCTTGATCACCAGATATCGCCTATTCTTCTCTATACTGCTTGCATTAGAGTAGTGTAGCATGTTACTGCTTTCCGTTAATCCTATCCTGATGCATAGCCTGTCCTTGCTTCTACTGTTGTTACCTTTACCTGCAATCCTACATGCTTAGTATCGGATGCTAGTTTTCATCAGTGGCCCTACATTCTTGTCCGTCTGCTGTGCTATACTATCGGGCCGTGATCACTTGGGCGGTGATCACAGGTATATACTTATATACTCTATACATGACACATGTGGTGACTAAAGTCGGGTCGGCTCGTAGGAGTACCCGCAAGTGGATCTTTGTGGCGGAGCGACAGGGCAGGTTGAGACCACCTAGGCGAGAGGTGGTCCTGGCCCTGGACAGCGTCCGCGGTTACTTCAACATAACACGCTTAACGAGTTCTTGGTATTTGATCTGAGTCTGGCCATTTGGTCTATACGCACTAACCAGCTACGCGGGAACAATTATGGGCACTCGACGTCGTGGTATCAGCCGAAGCTCTTCTTGACGTCAGCGATAGAGCGGCGCGCGCCGGATTGGACTGGAACGCCTGCTAGGCTAGGTCTGCTTCCGGCCGCCCTCGCAACGTGCAGGTGTGCAATGGGCGATGGGCCCAGACCCCTGCGCGCATAGGATTTAGACCGGCGTGCTAACCTCTCTGTTGAGCCTAGGTGGGGCTGCGACGTGTTGATCTTACGAGGCCGGGCATGACCCAGAAAAGTGTGTCCGGCCAAATGGGATCGAGCGTGTTGGGTTATGTGGTGCACCCCTGCAGGGAAGTTTATCTATTCGAATAGCCGTGTCCCTCGATAAAAGGACGACCCGGAGTTGTACCTTGACCTTATGACAACTAGAATCGGATACTTAATAAAATACACCCTTCCAAGTGCCAGATACAACCCGGTGATCGCTCTCTAACAGGGCGACGAGGAGGGGATCGCCGGGTAGGATTATGCTATGCGATGCTACTTGGAGGACTTCAAAACTTCTCTCTTCTACATGCTGCAAGATGGAGGCTGCCAGAAGCGTAGTCTTCGACAGGATTAGCTATCCCCCTCTGATTCTGGCATTCTGCAGTTCAGTCCACTGATATGGCCCTTTACACATGTACCCATGCATATGTAGTGTAGGTCCTTCCTTGCGAGTACTTTGGATGAGTACTCACGGTTGCTTCTCTCCCTCTTTCCCCCTTTCCTTTCTACCTGGTTGTCGCAACCAGATGCTGGAGTCCAGGAGCCAGACGCCACCGTCGACGACGACTCCTACGACACTGGAGGTGCCTACTACTACGTGCAGTCCGCTGACGACGACCAGGAGTAGTTAGGAGGATCCCGGGCAGGAGGCCTGCGCCTCCTTCGATCTGTAACCCAGTTTGTGCTAGCCTTCTTAAGGCAAACTTGTTTAACTTGTGTCTGTACTCAGATATTGTTGCTTCCGCTGACTCGTCTATGATCGAGCACTTCTATTCGAGCCCTCGAGGCCCCTGGCTTGTATTATGATGCTTGTATGACTTATTTATGTTTTAGAGTTGTGTTGTGATATCTTCCCGTGAGTCCCTGATCTTGATCGTACACATTTACGTGCATGATTAGTGTACGGTCAAATCGGGGGCGTCACAAGTTGGTATCAGAGCCGACTACCTGTAGGAATCCCCCTTTCCACACTCCTTGGCCGAAGTCGAGTCTAGACATTACAAAAACTTTTACTAACATGGCTGTGTGTCTTACGGGCCCACGTCGCCATTGGGTGGTACTAGGATCTTTTACTCCTCGACCTTCACTCTGGGACTCTGAACTCTCTTCTACTCGGGTTAAACGAACTTACTAACTCTAACACTAGGATCCCGTGACCGCATTCACCCCAAAGTTGGATAAGCCATAGTTATTTCTTAGAATAATATTTTGAACAATTCACACACTGTCATTTGACTCCTTTGAAACATCTTTGTTTTCAGATGGAACCCACGAGGCAGGTCGTGCGCCACACGACGGCCATTGGTGCCTCGGGATCACCGGCTGTGCTAGCTGAGATGATGACCTATCTGGGTTATCGCTGGCACCCTGAGTACACCGTCTACGAGGAGTACCAGGACTTTAACCAGGAGCAGTACCGTGCCATCGTCCACCTCTACTCGCGGGAGTATGACTCCACTACTATGCTGCACACTGCTCATGGTGTTGGAGTGACCATCGATATGGCTGTCCACGATGCTGCCTATGCTGCTCTGACACGTCTTCGTGGAGAGTGTCGGGAGTTGGACACCTCCCCTTTCAGGCACATTGCTATCGCATCTGATTGTGGTGCCGAGGGATACTATACTGCTGCCTACTCCACTGTCACCCGAGAGCCCTTCTACCATCAGAACCTGGTTCTGCATGCTGATGGGCTGGATCGAGCTAACCGAGCTCTTCGCCACGAGTTGTACACCACCCGTCAGCACCTTTACCGTGCTCTGACGCTGCTGCACCCCTTTGTCCGATCTAGGGAGCTGCCCCGTTCTGCGGTCTACCCAGCCAGGACTGTGATGCCCCAGGGTGTCGGCTGGCCAGATGTGGGAGACCACTCTCCCGCACTTGGACCTCTTCTGCCACCTGAGCGTCAGGTTCTGCACCAGAGTATTCGCGGCCCCCAGGTTGCTGACGTGGAGTTCCCGATGCGACACTACCAGCTTTCAGGCTACACCTACCTCCACAGTACCTCTTGGGACTGATGTAGGCTTGCTTGTTAGTGTTAGATGCTTTCGCCGCGAGCCTGTGTGCCGCCTATGTTGTTTTAGTCTATGTACTGAACTCTGTGTACTGAACTCTGTGTACTGAACTCTATGCATGACCCCTTTTGTAAGTTATGCCGACTACTATGTAGTAGCTATCGTGCTCCTTTCATTATGCATGTTTCATCATGAATGATTCTTGTCTTTGCAAATTTCTCAATCCTGAACTACCCCTGTTATATATTAGCAGGATGGTTAGACCAGGTGGTCGTGGTAGTGGTGGCAATGCCCCACCACCACCTGAGTACATGGCTGGTATGATCCAACAGTTTGAACTGAACCGCCAATTCATGGAGAATATGATGGCTCAGTTTCCTCGCCCCAATATGGAACATCAACCAACCCCAGTAACTCTGCAGGATTTCATGCGCCTCAATCCAACTGTGTACCGCAGCTCAACTCAGCCTCTGGATGCTGATGACTGGCTCCGTGACATCACCTATGAGATGGAGTCTGCCGATGTAGCCCCTGCCAGCTATGTCACCTTTGCTTCCTTCTTTCTGAAGGGACCCGCAGCTCAATGGTGGGACAGCCACAGGCGTACTTTGCCAGCTGGAACAATCATCACCTGGCCAGACTTCCAAGCAGCTTTCTGTGCCCGCTTCATTCCTTAGGGAGTCATGGACCGGAAGAAGCGTGAGTTCCGCAACCTCATCCAAGGCAACAAAACTGTTGAAGCTTATCAGCGGGAGTTTCTGGACTTGTCTCGCTATGCTGAAGAGGACATTGCAACTGATGCACGCAGATAGGAGAAGTTCCGTGATGGCCTTCAAGCTGACATCAAGCTCGCACTTCTAGTGCATGACTTTTCTGATTTCGCCACCTTGGTGAACAAGGCCATCAATGTCGAAACTGGTCTGCAGGAATACCAGAGCTCTCACAGGCGCAACCGTGACACGGGCTCATCTTCGGGCCCGCCCTCACAGAAGCGTAAGATATGGATCCCGAACAGCATGTACCGTCCAAATGCATCTGCCCCAAGGCAGACCTATGCTGCACCTCGTCTGCCTCCACCACCATCTAGGCAGTCAAGACTTCCAGCTCCACCACCCCAAGCTCCTGTTCCCACTCCCAATAATGGTTTGTGCTTCAGGTGTGGTCAACTAGGATACCGTGCTAGAGAATGCAACCAGAATCAGAATCAACTGGCCATGGAAGCAACCAGCCCCGCAGCAACAAGGCCAAGTCTTATGGTCGTGCTCATGCCAACCACGTTGATCTGAACGAAGCTCAAGACCAGCCTGCTACTGTGATGGGTACACTCCTCGTAAATTCAGTACCAGCATTCGTTTTATTTGATACAGGTGCATCACATTCATTCATGTCAGAAGATTTTGCATTCATGCATGGCATTAAAAGCGAAGACATGAATGCTTCACTATTAGTACACACCCCTGCGGGCCAATGTCGAACCTCCATGATTTGCTACGACGTCCCCGTTGAAATCGAAGGACTGGAATTTCTTGTCTCTCCCATCGTACTGAAGTCCTGTAGCATTGATCTCATTCTGGGAATGAATTGGTTAAAAGCGCATATTGCTTCAATCGTTTGCACCACTAAGACCGTCCATCTGCTATACCCTTCAGATGAAATAGTTACTTACCAAGCTCATCTGGTGCAAAATGCCGAGGCAAGGCTCTATGCATTGAATGCATTGAACGCTGCACCACTCGAGGGCATTGAAAACATTCCCGTCGTGCGTGAATTCCTCGACGTCTTCCCTGAAGAACTTCCAGGGATTCCCCCTGCTAGAGCTGTCGAATTCATCATCGACTTGAAACCAGGCACCACTCCTATAGCCAAGCGACCCTACAAGATGCCGCCACATGAACTCCTTGAGCTTAAGGAGGAAATCGACAAATCTCTTCGCAAAGGATTCATTCGCCCAAGTTGCTCTCCTTGGGGAGCACCTTCTCTCTTTGTCAAGAAGAAGGATGGGACAAACCGATTAGTTCAAGACTACCGTCCTATAAACCAAGCTACCATTCAGAATAAATACCCTCTTCCTCGGATCAATGATCTGTATGATCAACTGGCGGGTTCATCAGTGTTCTCTAAGCTCGACTTGAGGTTGGGTTACCACCAGATCCGTGTTCGCGAAGAGGATATCCCAAAGACCGCCTTCGTGACTCGATATGGTTCATACGAGTACACCGTCATGTCTTTCGGTTTAACCAATGCTCCAGCCACCTTCTCTCGTCTGATGAATATATATTCATGGATTACCTCGACAAGTTCGTCGTGGTTTATCTGGATGATATCCTAGTATTTTCCAAGAACGAAGAAGAACATGCTGAACATCTTCGGCTTGTGCTGGAAAAGCTACGAGAGCATCAACTATACGCCAAGTTCTCTAAATGTGAATTCTGGCTACCCGAAGTAACCTATCTTGGGCATGTCATCTCTAAGGATGGTATTGCCGTCAACCCTGAACGAGTCCAGGCTATCCTTGATTGGACTCCTCCCAAGAACGTTAAGCAAGTCAGAAGTTTTCTTGGTCTCGCCAGCTATTGCCGTCGATTCGTCGAGAACTTCTCCAAGATCGCCAGGCCTCTGACTAACGTGTTGCATAAGGGCGTCAAGTTCCAATGGACAGACAAATGTCAGGAAAGTTTCCAGGCACTCAAAGACAAGTTGACTTCTGCCCCAGTTCTAGCTCCACCTGATACTAAGAAGGACTTCGTCATTTACTGCGACGCTTCCCGTCAAGGATTAGGCTGTGTCCTAATGCAAGACCGCAAAGTGATTGCTTATGCCTCTCGGCAATTGCGCCCTCACGAAGAGAACTACCCAGTTCACGACCTCGAACTTGCTGCTGTCATTCATGCGCTGAAGCAGTGGCGACATTACCTTCTCGGTAATCGTTGCGAGATCTTCACTGACCACCAAAGTCTGAAGTATCTGTTTACTCAGCCAAACATGAACCTCCGTCAGCAGAGATGGATGGAGCTTGTTGCAGACTTTGACTTGGGTATTTCCTATACGTCAGGCAAGGCTAATGTAACACCCCGAGAATCATGCTACAGTAACTCCCTGTGATTAAGCTAATCATGTTGCTAAACAGGGCTTGATCACATTTGAATCACATTCCTTTTCAAACTCCTAATTCAAACTTCAATTAAATTTAGAAGTGGAAAATAAAAGTTTTCAAAAATTTAAACAAAAATGTTCGGGCCCTGCCAGAAATTGCACTGATAATTATTGTGGAGAAAACACATTTTTATAAAATGCCTAAATACTTTTAAATGAAATAAAACAGAAAAGAAAATAAACAAATAAAAAGAAAACAGAAAACAGAGCAGGCAAAGAAAAAGAAAAAGGAAAAAAAGAGAAGGCCCTCCCCCCCACTGGACCCCTGGCCCAACTGGGCCGACCCCCGGCCCAGCCGGCCTAGCCCATCTCCCACTCCCCCTCGCCCCCTTCCCTGTTCCCCCGACCGGGGTCGGAACAGGGGCCGTCCCCGCCGCACCCCCTCGCCGGCAACGGGGAGGATAAGGACGCCAGCCCCCCCGCCTCCTCGGGCCCCTCTCCCACTCACCCCCCCCCGCTCTCCCTCTCGGCCTCTGCGCCTCCCCCGTCAGATCCACCTCCCTCTCCGCTTTGATCCCCACTGCCCGAGCGTGCTCGCCGCCGTTCACCGTCGTTCCCGCGGCCACCGTGCCCCAATCGCCACTTCGCCGTGTCGTACGCCGTCGCCGCCCTCGACTACACCACCTCCACCTCTCCGTTGGAGCTCCGAGCCACTGCAACGGCCTCCCCGAGCTCGTCTTCCCCGCACGGCCGCCGTCGATCGCCGCCCCGTTTCGCCGCCTCGAGCCTCCCCGAGCACGCTGCCGTCCCCCTACAGCCTCGCCGTGAGCCTCTCCCCCTCCTCCCATGTCCTTTCTCTCTCGCGCGCCCCCTAGCGGCTTCCCCACGCGCGCCCGAACGCCGCGCCACGGAGCTCGTCGCCGGCGGGTCTCCGGTGACCATTTGGTCATGGGCGTATGCCCGTTAGCTCGACCGCACCGTGTAGCACCCGCCTAGCTAGCTAGTTCGGCCGCTCGCGCGCCCTAACGCCGCACCCGCCCCAGCCCGAAGTACCTCGCCGCCGGCGAGCTCGTAGCACTCGCCCCCGCCCGTTCCAGCCGCTCCGGCCACCACCGTTGGACGCGCGGCGCCGAGCCACGTCGAACGCGCCCAGCCACGACCCCGCAGACCCCCTGTGCGCGAAACCCGCGCCCCTCCCGAGCCGCGCCGCCGCGTTTGGCTCGTCGGAGTTGCTCCGGCGCCGGCCGCCGACGTGGCTGGCCTGGGCCCCCCCAGTGCCACTACCCGTGGGCCCCGTGGGCCCCGTTGACTGGGTCAACCCAGTCAACGTGCTGACTGGGCAGGCTCAGCCACTGACATGCGGGCCCCGCCGCAAAATTAAAAAAAAAAGAGAAAAGAAAAATGTTTTTATAATTAAAACTAATTAATTAATCTAATCACTCACTGACAGGTGGTCCCAGTAGTTAATTAACTAAAAATTAATTAGTTTAATCTTCTGTTAGCCCACTGTCTATGACAGGTGGGGCCCACTGGTCAGTTTGACCTGGTCAGCCGCTCTGTTGACCTGATGATGTCAGCATTGCCTCATGCTGACGTCATAATTCATTTTTGCTTAATTCAAATAATTCCAGAAATTCAAATAAACTTTGAAAATTCATATCTTTTAAACCGTAACTCGGATGAAAATGTTTTCTATATGAAAGTTGCTCAGAACGACGAGACGAATCCGAATACGCAGTCCGTTCGTCCACCACACCTCCCTAACCTATCGAACTAGCAACTTTCCCCCTCCGGTCCATCTGTCCGAAAACGCGAAACATCGGGAATACCTCCCGGATGTCCCCCCCCCTTCGCCGGTACCACCTACTGTCGCGTTAGGACACACCTAGCACCGTTCATTGTCATGTCACGCATCGTCATGCTTATGTTTGCATTGTATTTACTGTTTCTTCCCCCTCTTCTCTCCGGTAGACTACGAGACCGCCCCTGCTGCTGCCCAGTTCGACTACGGAGTCGACGACCCCTCCTACTTGCCAGAACAACCAGGCAAGCCCCCCCCTTGATCACAAGATATCGCCTATTCTTCTCTATACTGCTTGCATTAGAGTAGTGTAGCATGTTACTGCTTTTCGATATCCTATCCTGATGCATAGCCTATCTTTGCTACTACTGTTGATACCTTTACGTGCAATCCTACATGCTTAGTATAGGATGCTAGATTTCCATCAGTGGCCCTACATTCTTGTCCGTCTGCTGTGCTATACTATCGGGCCGTGATCACCTGGGCGGTGATCACGGGTATATACTTATATACTACATACATGACACATGTGATGACTAAAGTCGGGTCGGCTCGTAGTAGTACCCGCAAGTGGATCTTTGTGGCGGAGCGACAAGGCAGGTTGAGACCACCCAGGTGAGAGGTGGGCCTGGCCCTTGTCGGCGTTCGCGGTTACTTAACACGCTTAACGAGATCTTGGTATTTGATCTGAGTTTGGCCATTTGGTCTATACGCACTAGCCATCTACGCGGGAGTAGTTATGGGTATCCCGGCGTCGTGGTATCAGCCGAAGCCTTCTTGACGTCAGCGACTGAGTGGCGCGCGCCGGATTGGACTGGAACGCCACTAGGCTAGGTCTGCTTCCGGCCGCGTACGCAACGTGCAGGTGTGCATAGGGCGATGGGCCCAGACCCCTGCGCGCATAGGGTTAGACCGGCGTGCTGACCGCTCTGTTGTGCTTAGGTGGGGCTGCGACGCGTTGATCTTACGAGGCCGGGCATGACCCAGAAAAGTGTGTCCGGCCAAATGGGATCGAGCGTGTTGGGTTATGTGGTGCACCCCTGCAGGGAAGTTTATCTATTCGAATAGCCGTGTCCCTCGGTAAAAGGACGACCCGGAGTTGTACCTTGACCTTATGACAAATAGAACTGGATACTGAATAAAATACACCCCTTCCAAGTACCAGATACAACCCGGTGATCGCTCTCTAACAGGGCGACGAGGAGGGGATCGCCGGGTAGGATTATGCTATGCGATGCTACTTGGAGGACTTCAATCTACTCTCTTCTACATGCTGCAAGATGGAGATGACCAGAAGCGTAGTCTTCGATAGGACTAGCTATCCCCCTTTTATTCTGGCATTCTGCAGTCCAGTCCACTGATATGCCCCTTTACACATATACCCATGCATATGTAGTATAGCTCCTTGCTTGCGAGTACTTTGGATGAGTACTCACGGTTGCTTCTCTCCCTCTTTTCCCCCTTTTCTTTTCTATCTGGTTGTCACAACCAGATGCTGGGGTCCAGGAGCCATATGCCACCGTCGACGACGACACCTACGACACTGGAGGTGCCTACTACTACGTGCAGGCCGCTGACGACGACCAGGAGTAGTTAGGAGGATCCCAGGCAGGAGGCCTGCGCCTCGTTCGATCTGTATCCCAGTTTGTGCTAGCCTTCTTAAGGCAAACTTGTTTAACTTATGTCTGTACTCAGATATTGTTGCTTCCGCTGACTCGTCTGTGATCGAGCAATTGTATTCGAGCCCTTGAGGCCCCTGGCTTGTATTATGATGCTTGTATGACTTATTTATGTTGTAGAGTTGTGTTGTGATATCTTCCCGTGAGTCCCTGACCTTGATCGTACACATTTGCGTGCATGATTAGTGTACGGTCAAATCGGGGGCGTCACAGCTAATGTAATGGCCGATGCCTTGGGCCGCAAGTCTTACTGCAACCACCTCCAGGTTCACAAAGTTCAGCCCTCGCTTGTTGAAGAATTCAGGAAGCTGAACCTCCATATTGTTCCTCCGGGTGCACTCGCTCCCCCTCCTAAGGAGTTTCGCAAGATGAACCTCCGTGTTGTTTCCCAGGGTTCCCTCAATACCCTGGCCGTCGAACCAGATCTCTTGGACTCCATCAAGAGAATATAGGGATATGACTCTGAAGCCCACAAGATTAAGCGCTACCTCGCAGAAGGAAAGCCCTCATTCTTCACTATTGCTGAAGATGGCACTTTGTACTTCAAGGGCCGCCTAGTGGTGCCATGTGCAGAGAAAAACCTGGATATGACGCAGGAAGTTATGAAAGAAGCTCATGATATGCCTCTATGTATCCATCCTGGAGGTACAAAGATGTACCAAGACATCCGTCAGAGATTCTGGTGGTCTAATATGAAGCAAGACATTGCTCGTTATGTTGCTGAGTGTGACGTTTGCCGTCGTATCAAAGCAGAACATCAAAGGCCTGCTGGAACTCTGCAACCTATCTCTATTCCTGAATGGAAATGGGACCATGTTGAGATGGACTTCGTCACTGGATTTCCCAAATCACAGAAAGGTAGTGATGCTATTCTTGTCGTCATTGACCGGCTTTCCAAAGTTGCACATTTCCTAGCGGTCAAAGAAACGATCGCTGCTAGTCAGCTGGCAACGCTCTATATGTCCAGGATTGTTTCACTCCACGGTATTCCATTGGTTATCAGCTCAGACCGTGGCAGCTTATTCACTTCAAGATTCTGGGCAAGTTTTGAAGAAGCTATGGGAACTCATCTGTCATTCAGTACTGCGTTTCATCCTCAGTCGCAAGGGCAAGTTGAACGCGTCAACCAAGTTCTCGAAGACATGCTTCGAGCTTGTGTTATTTCCTTCGGCAAGAAATGGGAGGAATCTCTCCCGTATGCTGAGTTCTCCTATAATAATAGCTATCAAGCTAGTCTAAAGATGGCCCCCTTCAAAGTGTTATATGGACGAAAGTGCCGAACCCCTCTGAACTGGTCAGAAACTGGGGAACGTACACTCTTCGGTCCGGATATTATCCAACATGCCGAAGAACAAGTCCGCATTATTCGTGAGAGTCTCAAGACTGCTCAGTCACGTCAGAAGAGTCAGTATGACTGTCATCATAAAGACATGGTCTATCAACCTGGCGAAAAGGCTTATCTTCGAGTCACACCAATGAAGGGTGCTCACCGCTTCGGAATCAAGGGCAAACTAGCTCCTCGATATATTGGCCCATTCACTATTCTCGAAAGGCGTGGAAAAGTGGCATACCAACTGGAGCTTCCGCCGAACCTTTCTCAGGTTCACGATGTGTTCCATGTGTCACAGCTCCGCCGTTGCTTCAAGGACCCAATCCGAGAAGTGGATCATGAAGTGCTCGAATCGTAGCACGACCTCTCCTATAAGGAGCATCCGGTCCACATTCTCGACCAAGCTGAACGCCGCACACGTCAGAAGGCGATCAAGTTCCTCAAAGTCCAGTGGTCGCACCATTCTGAAGATGAAGCCACTTGGGAACGCGAGGATCGCCTGCGTGATGAATACCCCGCACTGTTTCCTTCTACCTCCTAAATCTCGGGACGAGATTTCTTGTAGTGGAGGAGTTTTGTAACGCCCGGATAATCATGCTACAGTAATCCCACGCTAATTGTGCCACGTCACCACGGTTACTTTGCTAATCTACCACTAGGTCAAACCGTTTAAAAATTCAAATTCAAATTAATGTCAACGATAAAAGTTTTTCAAAATTTAAAACAAAAATGTTCGGGAGGTGCCATATTTTGCATAAGTAAATATGGTGTAATAACACATTTTTATAAAATGCCTAGATAAATTAAAATGATTTAAAACAGAAAAGAAAATGAATAAAAGAAAATAAATTACAAAACAGAAAAAAAAAGAGAAAACCCCCGGGCCGTGGCCCAACTGGGCCAACCCATCAGGCCCAACCGGCCACCCACTCCCCTCCCTTATCCACTCACCACCCCACCGACACCCCACTCCTCCCCCAAAATATCTCCCCCTCTCCCCCCCGATTGGATCGGGAACGAGGAGGAGACCGCCGACGCCGCCGCCCGGATCGG